>NW_019942770.1:436617-469546 GCF_002910315.2 Salvelinus sp. IW2-2015 | reverse complement strand
CATATATTCTGGTAACATAGCCATATATTTTGGTAACATAGCCATATATTTTTGTAACATAGCCATATATTCTGGTAACATAGCCATATATTCTGTTAACATTCATTTGATAACTTCTATTACCAATGTTATGACCCTTATGCAGCATTTACATTGCAGATTCAATGATTCATTCAATAATTCAATGCTGTTCAAGTCTCAAGTTTTTGCTCAACTGAGTTAGCATACCTCATAATAAACTGTCGACTACACTATTTACCAGGAGAGTTTTCATCTATATTTTTCGTAGCTGTCTATTTACCACCACAAACCGATGCAGTAACACCTCAACGAGCATTATGGCCATAAGCAAACAAGAAAATGCTCATCCATAAGCGGCGCTCCTAGTGGCCGGTGACATCAATGCAAGTCAACTGAAATCCGTTTTACCTCATTTGTACCAGCATGTCACCTGTGTAACTAGAGGCAGAAAAACTCTATATAACCTTTGCTCCACACACAGAAACACATACAAAGCTCTTCCTCACCATCCATTTGGTAAATCTGACCAGAATTCTATCCTCCTGATCCCTGCTTACAAGCAAAAACTCAAAACAGGAAGTACCAGTACATGTTAAGCTTCAGGACTGCTCCACTAGCACAGACAGGAATATGCTCCGGCTTCATTAATAAGTGCATCGACGACGTTGTCCCCACAGTGACCGTACGTACATATCCTAACCAGAAGCCAAATCATTCAAATCCAGACGGAAAATGTTTACACAAGAAGCAACCTAATATCACACAGTCAACTCTAGTCATTTAGTAAGTTCACCATTCTGCGATTCTCACTGTTAAACATCGCACAGTGTTCAACACAATGCTCTTTAAGTCATAATTTGATCTGATCAGTCAACACCAATTTTTTCTAAAGCAATCTGATATCATTTCATTTCAACCCAATAAGCAAAAATAAAACTGTACCATCTTCATGTTAAACAGGCAACATCCACACTGAACTAAAGGCTAGAGCTGCCTCTTTCAAGGAGAGGGACACTAATTCGGACGTTTATAAAAAGAATCTGGCTACAACCTCAGACAAACCATCAAACAAGTAAAGCATAAATACAGGACTAAGATCAAATCCTACTATGCCAGCTCTGACGCTTGTCGGATGTGGCAGGGCTTTTAAACAAACTATCACGGATTACAAATGCAAACCCAGCCGTGAGCTCCCAGTGACTTGAGCCTACCAGACGAGCTTAATGCCTTCTATGCTCGGTTCGAGGCAAGCAATACTGAACCATGCATGAGAGCACCAGCTGTTCAGGACAACTGTGATCTTGCTCTCCGTAGCCCATGTGAGTAAGACCTTAAAACAGGTTGACATTCACAAGGCTGCGGGCCAGACGGATTACCAGGACGCATACTCAGAGCATGTGCTGACAAGCTGGCGGGCGTTTTCACTGGCACTGAAATTTTCAACCTCGCCATGACACAGTCTTTAATACCTACATGTTTCAAGCAAGCCACCATAGTCCCTGTGCCCAAGAGCGCCAACGTAACCTGTCTAAATGACTATCGTCACATACCACTTCACACCTGTAGCCATGAAATGCTTTGAAAGGCTGGTCGTGGCTCACATCAACACCATCATCCCAGAAACCCTAAACCCACTCCGATTAACATACCGCCCCAACAGATCCACAGATGACGCAATCTCGATTGCACTCCACACTGGCCTCTCCCACCTGGACATGAGGAACACCTATGTGAGGATGCTGTTCATTGACTACAACTCAGCGTTCAACAACATAGTGCCCTCAAAGCTCATCAATAAGCTAAGGACCCTGTGACTAAACACCTCCCTCTGCAACTGGGTCCTGAAAATCCTGACGGGCCGCCCCCAGGTGGTGAGGGTAGGCAACAACACATCTACCATGCTGACCCTCAACACAGGGGTCCCACAGAGTTGTGTGCTTAGTCCCTCATGTACTCCATATTCACTCACGACTGCGTGGTCACACACGACTCCAACACCATCATTAAGTTTACTGATGACACAACGGTGATAGTCCTGATCACCGACGATGATAAGACCGCCTAAAGAGAGGAGGTCAGTGACCTAGCAGTGTGGTGACAGGACAACAACCTCTCCCTCAACGAGGAGCTGATCGTGGACTACAGGAAATGGAGGGCCGAGCACTCCCCCATCCACATCGACGGGGCTGTAGTGGAGCGGGTAGTGTACTTCCAAGTTCCTGTGTGTCCACATCACTAAGTTTGGAACCAACAGGACCCTGAACTGATTCTACCCCCAAGCCATAAGACTACTAAATAGCTAACCAAATAGCTAAGCAAATAGCTAACCAAATAGCTAACTGAACTATCTGTATTGACCAAGTTATCGTTACTCATTGTGTATTTATTCCACATGTTATCTTTTTTTCTATAATTTCCTCTCTGCCTTGTTGGGAAGTGCTCATAAATGGCCTTAAGTTTCACTGTTATTCTACAACATTTTATTTGATGTAACACTAGATATTTATTATTTACTGGATTCTTGATATAGCTCACGCTAATATATCTACTGCTGTACATAGAATTCCTAATAAAATGTACGTAATGTTACACCATGGGTTGTTAATTGGACATTTCTTGATTTCTTGTTGTTATTTCAGTTTATTTTTTATTTTTATTATTTGTGTACCTGTGTGATATTTTATTGCATTATTAGTGGGACGGCAGGGTAGCCTAGTGGTTAGAGTGTTGGACTAGTGATTGAAAGGTTGCAAGTTCAAATCCACCGAGCTGACACGCCACAAATCTGTCGTTCTGAACAAGGCAGTTCAAGGAACAACACTGTTCCTAGGCTGTCATTGAAAACAATAATTTGTTCTTAACTGACTTGCCTAGTTAAATAAAGGTAAAATAAATTAGTAACATAAGCACCCTCTATAACATCTGCTAAACTGTGACTAATTAACTGTGATTTTGATTCATGAACTAAAAGTTGGCCATGTTTAATTTGACCATGACCAAACCGGCTTTTGTTCTTCTTCTATGGTATAATGGTGGTCCGCAAACAAACGCTGTACCACCACCTACTGGATGGGGTGAAAACGGAAAAATAATAGGGGGAAAACACGTTCCAAAAGTAAAATAAAATAAATAAATTACTCCTTCAGTCGGATTCAAATGTCTATTCAGATCCCTACAGAGGCTCGGATGTCTGAGAGGAGGGAACCACTTCATTCGGTATTCCCTGCAACATTTTGGCCATGAAGATCCAAAAATATTTTCACCATCTTCACAATGATGTCTAGTTTCTTCCATTTTATTAGTTTGTCCAGTACAATGTATCACTTGCGCAATAAACAAAACAAAGTCCGCCTTCTTCACTATTAGTATTTCATGATCCCCTGATTAACAGCATTTCACTACAGGCTGTTGTGAGGCCGTTGGTAAAATTTAATAAATGCAGAGTCAGGCGCAGGACACAGTCCTGAGTAATAATCCAAGATTTACTCAATAAAAGGTAAGATTCCAACAAGGAACGTATACAAGAAACAAAAGCACGAACAACGAGAACCCACATGACAAACAATAACGCACAAAACAGAGAGGGAAGCCAGAGGGTTAAATAAGGAACATAAATTAATAGAATAGAAATCAGGTGTGTATAATGAAGACAAAACCAAATGAAAATGAAACATGGATCGGTGGCGACTAGAAAGCCGGTGACGTCGACCGCCGGACGCCGCCCGAACAAGGAGAGGGACCAACTTCGGCGGAAGTCGTGACAGCTGTGGGGCATCCATTATCATCTCCACTCGCTCCTTCAGCTATTTGTACTGCCTCCACATAGGAGACGTGTTGGATAGCCCTGATCCTAGCTACTGCAACCTCCTTCACCCTTACACTCTGTGAACTCGGGAACTGGTTCCCACCACAATTGCAGCACAGTGCTTCCACAGACTCTTTACCAACGCATACATTATGTATTCCTTTGGCGAACATTTGCCAAACTGTTTACAATTCTAACACTGCAGCATTTTTATGCACATATGGTCCAACAGCATATCTCACATAACCAAGTTTTTCAGAACAACAGCAAAGGACCTTGTGAAGATGCTGGAGGAAACATGTACAAAAGTATCTATATCCACAGTAAAACGAGTCCTATATTGACATAACCAGAAGGGCCACTCAGTAAGGAAGAAGCCACTCCTCCAAAACCGCCATAAAAAAGCCAGACTACTGTTTGCAACTGCACATGGGGACAAAGATCGTACTTTTTGGAGAAATGTCCTCTGGTCTAATGAAACAAAAATAGAACTGTTTGGACATAATGACCATCGTTATGTTTGAAGGAAAAAGGGGAAGCTTGCAAGACGAAGAACACCATCCCAACCGTGAAGCACGGGGGTGGCGGCATCATGTTGTGGGGGTGCTTTGCTGCAGGAGGGACTGGAGCACTTCACAAAATAGATGGCATCCTGAGGCAGGAAAAATATGTGGATATATTAAAGCAACATCTCAAGACATCAGTCAGGAAATTAAAGCTTGGTCGCAAATGGGTTTTCCAAATGGACAATGACCCCAAGCATACTTCCAAAGTTGTGGCAAAATGGCTTAAGAACAACAAAGTCAAGGTATTGGAGTAGCCATCACAAAGTCCTGACCTCAATCCTACAGAAAATTTGTGGGCAGAACTGAAAAAGCGTGTGTGAGCAAGGAGGCCTACAAACCTGACTTAGTTACACCAGCTCTGTCAGGAGAAATGGGCCAAAATTCACCCAACTTATTGTGGGAAGTTTGTGGAAGGCTACCCGAAACGTTTGACCCAAGTTAAACAATTTAAAGGCAATGCTACCAAGTACTAATTGAGTGTTTGTAAACTTCTGACCGACTGGAAATATGATGAAAGAAATAAAAGCTGAAATAAATCATTCTCTCTACTATTATTCTGACATTTCACATTCTTAAAATAAAGTGGTGATCCTAACTGACGTAAGACAGGGAATTTTTACTGGCATTAGATGTCAGGAATTGTGAAAAACTGAGTTTAAATGTACTTGGCGAAGGTATATGTAAACTTCTGACTATCTTCCAATGTAATTTCTTAGAATGTGTCTTTTGCCTCTGGTGTTACTAACATCATGCATCATACAATCTGGACGGGTACAATCTGGAAGGGTACATTCTGGACGGGTACAATCTAGAAAGGTAAAATCTGGACGGGTACATTCTGGACAGGTACAATCTGGAAGGGTACAATCTGGAAGGGTACAATCTGGACAGGAACAATCTGGACGGGTACAATCTGGACAGGTACAATCTGGACGGATACAATCTGGAAGGGTACAATCTGGACGGGTACAATCTGGACGGGTACAATCTGGAACAGGTACAATCTGGACAGGTAATAAAACAAAAACAATCTGGACGGGTACAATCTGGACGGGTACAATCTGGAAGGGTACAATCTGGGAAGGGTACATCTCTGGACGGGTACAATCTGGAAGGGTACAATCTGGACAGGTTACAATTCCTTGGACAGGTACAATCTGGAAGGGTACATCTGGACGGGACGGATACAATCTGGAAGGGTACAATCTGGAAGGGTACATTCTGGACGGGTACAATCTGGAAGGGTACAAATCTGGACAGGTACAATCTGGACAGGTAAAAATCTGGAAGTCTACAATCTGGAGCGGGTACAATCTGGAAGGGTACAATCTGGAAGGGTACAATCTGGACAGGTACAATCTGGACGGGTACAATCTGGACAGGTACAATCTGGCACAGGTACAATCTGGACAGGTTACAATCTGGACGGGTACAATCTGGACTGGTACAATCTGGAAGGGTAACAATCTGGAAGGGTACATTCTGGACGGGTACAATCTGGAAGGGTAAATCTGGAACAGGTACAGTCTGGACAGGTACAATCTGGAAGGGTAACATTCTGGACGGGTACAATCTGGAAGGGCAATCTGGACAGGTACAATCTGGATGGGTACAATCTGGAAGGGTACATTCTGGACACGTACAATCTGGACGGGTACAATCTGGAAGGGTACAATCTGGAAGGGTACAATCTGGACGGGTACAATCTGGACAGGTACAATCTGGACGGGTACAATCTGGACGGGTACAATCTGGAAGGGTACAATCTGGAAGGGTACATTCTGGACGGGTACAATCTGGAAGGGTACAATCTGGACGGGTACAATCTGGAAGGGTACAATCTGGAAGGGTACAATCTGGACGGGTACAATCTGGAAGGGTACAACTGGAAAGGGTACAATCTGGACAGGTACAATCTGGAAGGGTACAATATGTTATTTAAATAAAAGACAATTATCCAAAAAGACAATTATCCAAATCGATATTTCATTTTGAAGTGTTGCAACTTTTTTCTGAAAATGTACAGGCATGGAAAAAGGTTTACCCACTGGACAGACCAAGGAGAGGCTGTGGTGAGGAGAGAACTGGACAGACCAAGGAGAAGGCTGTGGTGAGGAGAGAACTGGACAGAAAAAGGAAAGGCTGTGGTGAGGAGGGAACTGGACAGACCAAGGAGAGGCTATGGTGAGGAGAGAACTGGACAGACCAAGGAAAGGCTGTGGTGAGGAGAGAACTGGACAGACCAAGGAAAGGCTGTGGTGAGGAGAGAACTGGACAGACCAAGGAAAGGCTGTGGTGAGGAGAGAAATGGACAGACCAAGGCTTTGGTGAGGAGAGAACTGGACAGACCAAGGAGAGGCTGTGGTGAGGAGGGAACTGGACAGACAAGGCTTTGGTGAGTGGGGAACTGGACAGAACAAGGCTTTGGTGAGTGGGGAACTGGACAGACCAAGGCTTTGGTGAGTGGGGAACTGGACAGAACAAGGCTTTGGTGAGTGGGGAACTGGACAGACCAAGGAGAGGCTACGGTGAGGAGGGAACTGGACAGACCAAGGCTTTGGTGAGTGGGGAACTGGACAGAACAAGGCTTTGGTGAGTGGGGAACTGGACAGACCAAGGCTTTGGTGAGTGGGGAACTGGACAGAACAAGGAAGGCTATGGTGAGGAGAGAACTGGACAGACCAAGGCTTTGGTGAGTGGGAACTGGACAGAACAAGGAAAGGCTACAGTGAGGAGAGAATGGACAGACCAAGGAAAGGCTGTGGTGAGGAGAGAACTGGACAGAACATGGAGAGGCTGTGGTGAGGAGAGAACTGGACAGACCAAGGAAGGCATGGTGAGGAGGGAACTGGACAGACCAAGGAAAGGCTGTGGTGAGGAGAGAACTGGACAGAAACATGAAGAGGCTGTGGTGAGGAGAGAACTGGACAGCCAAGGAAAGGCTAATGGTGGGAGGAGAGAACTGGACAGACCAAGGAGAGGCTATGGTGAGGAGAGAACTGGACAGACCAAGGAAAGGCTGTGGTGAGGAGAGAACTGGACAGACCAAGGAAAGGCTGTGGTGAGTGGGGAACTGGACAGAACAAGGCTTTGGTGACTGGGGAACTGGACAGAACAAGGCAAAGCTATGGTGGGACGGTAGTGGCGGGATGGGACAGTAGTGGAGAAGGTGGAAAGTTTTATGTTCCTCGGCTTACACATCACGGACAAACTGAAATGGTCCACCCACACAGACAGCGTGGTGAAGAAGGTGCAACAGCACCTCTTCAACCTCAGGAGGCTTACGAAAATTGGCTTGTCACCAAAAACACTCACAAACTTTTACAGATGCACAATCGAGAGCATCCTGTCGGGCTGTATCACCGCCTGGTACGGCAACTGCTCCGCCCACAACCATAAGGCCCTCCAGAGGGTAATGAGATCTGCACAACGCATCACCGGGTGCAAACTAACTGCCCTCCAGGACACCTACACCACCCGATGTCACAGGAAGGCCATAAAGATCATCAAGGACAACAACCACCAGAGCCACTGCCTGTTCACCCCGCTATCATCCAGAAGGCGAGGTCAGTACAGGTGCATCAAAGCAGGGACCGAGAGACTGAAAAACAGCTTCTATCTCAAGGCCATCAGACTGCTTAACAGCCATCACTAACATTGAGTGGCTGCTGCCAACATACTGACTCAAATCTCTATGCACTTTAATGATAAAAAAATTGGATGTAATAAATGTATCACTAGTCACATTAAACAATGCCACTTTACATAATGTTTAACTACCCTACATTACTCATGTCATATGTATATACTGTACTCTATACCATCTACTCTATCTTGCCTATGCCGCAAGGCCATCGCTCACCCATATATTTATATGTACATATTCTTATTCATTCCTTTACACTTGTGTGTATAATGTACACTGCTCAAAAAAATAAAGGGAACACTAAAATAACACATCCTAGATCTGAATGAATGAAATATTCTTATTAAATACTTTTTTCTTCACATAGTTGAATGTGCTGACAACAAAATCACACAAGAATTATCAATGGAAATCAAATTTATCAACCCATGGAGGTCTGGATTTGGAGTCACACTCAAAATTAAAGTGGAAAACCACACTACAGGCTGATCCAACTTTGATGTAATGTCCTTGAAACAAGTCAAAATGAGGCTCAGTAGTGTGTGTGGCCTCCACGTGCCTGTATGACCTCCCTACAACGCCTGGGCATGCTCCTGATGAGGTGGCGATGTCTCCTGAGGGATCTCCTCCCAGACCTGGACTAAAGCATCCGCCAACTCCTGGACAGTCTGTGGTGCAACGTGGCGTTGATGGATGGAGCGAGCATGATGTCCCAGATGTGCTTAATTGGATTCAGGTCTGGGGAACGGGCGGGCCAGTCCATAGCATCAATGCCTTCCTCTTGCAGGAACTGCTGACACACTCCAGCCACATGAGGTCTAGCATTGTCTTGCATTAGGAGGACCCAGGGCCAACCGCACCAGCATATGGTCTCACAAGGGGTCTGAGGATCTCATCTCGGTACCTAATGGCAGTCAGGCTACCTCTTGCGAGCACATGGAGGGCTGTGCGGCCCCCCAAAGAAATGCCACCCCACACCATGACTGATCCACCGCCAAACCGGTCAATGCTGGAGGATGTTGCAGGTAGCAGAACGTTCTCCACGGTGTCTCTCCAGACTCTCTCACGTCTGTCACATGTGCTCAGTGTGAACCTGCTTTCAATCTGTGAAGAGCACAGGCGCCAGTGGTGAATTTGCCAATCTTGGTGTTCTCTGGCAAATGCCAAACGTCCTCCACGTGTTGGGCTGTAAGCACAACCCCCACCTGTGGACGTCGGGCCCTCATACCACCCTCATGGAGTCTGTTCTGACCGTTTGAGCAGACACATGCACATTTGTGGCCTGCTGGAGGTCATTTTGCAGGGCTCTGGCAGTGCTCCTCCTGCTCCTCCTTGCACAAAGGCGGAGGTAGGGTCCTGCTGCTGGGTTGTTGCCCTCCTACGGCCTCCTCCACGTCTCCTGATGTACTGGCCTGTCTCCTGGTAGCGCCTCCATGTCTCTGGACACTACGCTGACAGACACAGCAAACCTTCTTGCCACAACTCACATTGATGTGCCATCCTGGATGAGCTGCACTACTCTGAGCCACTTGTGTGGGTTGTAGACTCCGTCTCATGCTACCACTAGAGTGAAAGCACCGCCAGCATTCAAAAGTGACAAAACATCAGCCAGGAAGCATAGGAACTGAGAAGTGGTCTGTGGTCACCACCTGCAGAACCACTCCTTTATTGGGGGTGTCTTGCTAATGCCTATAATTTCACCTGTTGTCTATTCCATTTGCACAACAGCAGGTGAAATGTATTGTCAATCAGTGTTGCTTTCCTAAGTGGACAGTTTGATTTCACAGAATGGTGATTGACTTGGAGTTACATTGTGTTGTTTAAGTGTTCCCTTTATTTTTTTGAGCAGTGTAGTTGTTGTGAAATTGTTAGATTACTTGTTAGATATTACTGCATGGTCGGAACTAGAAGCCAAAGCATTTCGCTACACTCACATTAACATCTGCTAACCATGTGTATGTGACCAATACAATTTGATTTGACAATCCGGTAACTTCCCTTCTCCACATGGCCAGACTTCTAGTGGTCTTCTCCACATGGACAGACTTCTAGTGGTCTTCTCCACATGGACAAGACTTCTAGTGGTCTTCTCCACATGGCCAGACTTCTAGTGGTCTTCTCCACATGGCCAGACTTTTAGTGGTCTCCTCCACATGGCCAGACTTCTAGTGGTCTTCTCCACATGGCCAGACTGATAGTGGTCTCCTCCACATGGACAGACTTCTAGTGGTCTTCTCCACATGGCCAGACTTTAGTGGTCTTTCACATGGCCGCTGATAGTGGTCTCCTCCACATGGACAGACTTCTAGTGGTCTTCTCCACATGGACAGACTTCTAGTGGTCTTCTCCACATGGCAGAACTGATAGTGGTCTTCTCCACATGGCAGGGCTTGCAGAACTTCTGTGGTCTCCTCCACATGGCCAGACTTCTAGTGGTCTCCTCACAATGGCCAGACTGATAGTGGTCTCCTCCACACATGGCCAGACTTCTAGTGGTCTTCTCCACATGGCCAGACTTCTAGTGGTCTTCTCCACATGGCCAGACTGATAGGGGTCTTCTTCCACATGGCCAGACTTCTAGTGGTCTTCTCCATATGGCCAGACTGATAGGGGTCTACTCCACATGGCCAGACTTCTAGTCGTCTTCCTCCACATGGCCCATGGCCAGACTTATAGTGGTCTCCTCTACATGGCCAGACTGATAGTGGTCTTCTCCACATGGCCAGACTGATAGTGGTCTTCTCCACATGGCCAGACTTCTAGTGGTCTTTTTCCCTTTTAATGCTTATGCTAATTCTTGAAAAATGCCGTAAGGTCTGAAATAAACCGTGGCGATTTTAGCAAGTAAATCTTGGTGGGGCAAATTAAAAATAAATTAAAAAAACATTACGCATGATAGCAAACCACTATACAACACAACACTAAACAATACATTTACTGCACTATAACGGTGACAAACGGTGCCCACAAACTGTTAGGGTCGACATAAAGCTGTCCCAACAGCAGAGCTTTCTATTCAGAATAATGAAGTGAATCCTTACCACTGTTACAGCGGAGCCTTGTCTGGCAGCAAAACAGTTTGTTCAGTCTCAATTACTGCCTTTWAAAAAAAACATAGCTGATATGGTTGACTTGCTTAAACAAATGTGTTTTCTACTGACACTCCTTGTGGATTTTTGTATGGGTTTTTATTTTATTTTTCTACATTGTAGAATAATAGTGAAGACATCAAAACTATGAAATAACACATATGGAACCATGTAGTAACCAAAAAAAGTGTTAAACAAATCAAAATATATTTTATATTTGAGATTCTTCAAATAGCCACCCTTTGCCTTGATAACAGCTTTGCACTCTTGGCATTCTCTCAACCAGCTTCACGGCGCAACTAGAGAATATTACCAATGCCTACACTCTGTAATTTCCTCTGACTACCCCACCATTGTATTTTATAAACTGCCTTCATTTTGCTGGACCCCAGAAAGAGTAGCTGCTGCTTTGGCAGGAAATAATGGGGATCTATAATAAACCCCAGGAAGAGTAGCTGCTGCTTTGGCAGGAAATAATGGGGATCCATAATAAATACAAATGCCACCACAGAAAGCACTGAGCTAGGCTGAAACACCTGCATGTTGGAGCTGCCTTACTCAAGAAAACAAGAAAGAGGCCATGTTTGTATGTGACTTTATTCACTCACATAAATTTGTTTTTACATTGTTTGCAAACTGATATGTGACACAAATTAACAAAAACAGGTGGGGCTCTGAATGACGGGTTGCCACTGGAAATAGACATCAAAGTCGACAAACTGTACAAACAATTATCTAGGCTAAGTAAAACAAAAGCATTTTTTTTTATCTGCTGATCTGCTAACTAGCAAACTAAAGTGTAGTCAGTGGCTAGCTAAGACAGAGAAATGGGACGTAAGAAGTTCATGGATTGGACACGACATACTGTACAACAATTATCTAGGCTAAGTTAAACAAAATTATTTGTTTATCTACTGCACTGCTAACTAGCAAACTAAAGTGTAGTCAGTGGCTAGCTAAGACTGGTTGTGTCTAAACTTGACACTTACGTTCGAGTTCTGCTTTTAGAATACGAAGACTGCATTGAAAAGACGGGTCTAGATGGTCTGATTGTGTTCAGATCTGGCTGGCCACTTCAGGTGGTGGTCAAGGATGCGTGCAGATTGTGTGCAGATTTCACCTCTGTCTGGACTCAAATCAAGCTACCGAAATGCGCATACAGCGGGCGATGTCATCAGCACTCCTCCTACAAGTCTTCAGAAAACGTGTGTTTTGAGACCGAGAGGCACTTTTTCATTAACATTGGAGAAAACAAGTTCCTAGGCATGTGAGGAGCGTGTTCGCTGGACTCATAAATGCCAGCCAGCTAGCTAATATGTAGAATTTTTGGGGGGGTTTGACTTGAGTTATGCTAACCTATTTTACAAACCCTTTAGCGTTGCTTGCTAGCTACAGAGGTTAGCTGGCTAGTTAGCTACAGTAGTTAGCTACAGAGGGTAGCTGGCTAGTTAGCTACAGTAGTTAGCTACAGAGGGTAGCTGGCTAGTTAGCTACAGTAGTTAGCTACTGCCATCAGTTGTTGTTGTGTTATTATCATATTATGCCTATTCCACCGTTTGTAGAATGCATAATGGCATTTGAATATAACGCGGGAAAAGGGAATCCGGACACAGTGGACACATTTACATGTAGATGCATGACGTGTTCGGAAATCCATGATCAGAACTCTGATCAGAATACTAAAGCTGCATGAACGAATGGTCAAGTCTAAACATGGCGGGGACATAAGAAGTTCATGGATTGGACACAGGTCTCTGATCTCGCAGGTGAACGGTAGCTAACAGTGTCGGGTAGAGATGACGTGCAGGAGCTTCCTGCAGGAAGTTGTAGTCTTGCTGAGGTCTTATCTGTTGTTAATTAGCATTTAGAATTGTTGAGAGCAAATTGAGGTGCATATATTGATAAAACTCACCTTATCTGAGAGAGAATTAAATGGTTATCAAAACATCACGCCAGGGTGAGACGACACCAAACACAGACCAGGTAATCAAAACATCACGCCAGGGTGAGACTATACCAAACACAGACCTTATATGAAGTAATTCTAAAATCCCAGACTTAAAAATTATATATATATATTAATAGTATATTAATAATTATATATCTAATATAAGTAGACATGCAATCATACCTGACTGCAACGCCTATAAAGCATCCACAAGCTACCTGAAAACACAATCATTGCGTGATGAACGAGTGACGAATTTCCGGGCAAGGGGGATCCATTTAAAAAAAAAAAATCCTTCCTCTCTCGCCCTGCAAGTGTATACTCGTCAGACGTCATTGAACGTCATCGGGAGTGTCCACTTAATTTGAGGGCTGAGGGTGTGTCTAAAGTGTTTGGACTGTAGCCGTAGTTTCTTATTCATTACCTCGTCCAGCTGGTGGAGGTAATGCAACCATTAACATTGGCTGCCAACCGCCGTTAAACCCCATCGAAGAAGAAGAAACCCCCTGTCACATGACGTGGAGGTCTACCGTCCGACCGACGAGAAAGTGGCGGAATTTGAGGAGCTACGGGTAGGCAAACAATAACGATAGGCTGCCGCACAAGGATTGATTTCGCTATTTTATAAATGTGTAGTGTCCGTTTAAGGTTTACAGGCGCTGGACTTTGCTTTATGTAGACGGAAAAAACATGTATAAACTGTGGGATGAGGCATGTCTGTTTTACCTAGTTAACATGCCGCTTCCTAACAACAATTAGCCATCGGGTTTGTAAAGCCATATCACTAAATAGTTTAGTAACTAGCTAATATAGCTAAACATCGTTTTATTGCATATAACAGGCAACATATGATCTGTTAGCTATATTGACATTCAAAATGTGTGAACTAGCATTGCTAGCTAGCTAGCGTTACTATTATTTCCAGTGTATGCTAGCTACGTTAGCTAGATATGGACAGCTGTTGGCTAATTACACATGGGTATAGAATAAGGCCGGGTACTTTCAGACTTTCAGAGGATTTGAGCTTGTAGACAAGGTTTTTCAGGCCGCCATTATTTACTTTGCAAACATTACTGTAATGTAATAGAATAATCAAATAAGATATTTTAGTTAGTTACATGAAAGCTAACTTGTATAGCTAGCTAGCCAACGTTAACTAGCCACCAATCGATTCAGAGGTTTATTTATTTACCGATTCTGTTGAAAAACGTTTTGCTTACAAACAAAAAAAAAAAACAGTTTACTCAGCGCTCTTCAACGTTACCTAAAAGCTTTTGGGTTTATAAATGGAAGTTGTAGAATATTTTTAATTGTATGGTTTCCATGCGTTGTCATTCCAATCTGAGTAGTCTGCAAAGTATGTGGCACAAACTGCATGTCTATAAATGATCGCATCTTCCATGCTCCTAAAGTGGAGTGAAGTCCCGATTTTCTTCCAGAAATGTATATTGTTATTAAACTCGTCCCGCGTAAATTCGAAATATTAATAACGGCCCTTACAGCGTGAGTCGTTTTTACACGCGGTACCAGAATTCAATGCTGCTGTTCCTGAATTTGATTGTTGCATTTTGCCGCTATTCTCTACACCCCTCAACGTATCAATACCGCAAAGTCTGCTTCATATGCGGCTTTATACAGCTTTCTTCCTATAGTAGTAGTAGCAGTGAGTATCTATAGTATTATTGTATAATTATTATTGTCATCTATATGACTTGTATTATTATCTGAAAGAGGCTTTGGTATTAGCCTGTCTGAGGGGCTGTCCGTGTGAGAGGGCGGTAAACCTGAGGCCTTAATCCGGTGTATTTGATACAATAGTGGTAAACAAGTGAGAGCGGAGTATGAGCATGTATTACATATCCAGGCTAAGGCTGACATCCCAAATACTTGTACTTCATTTTTAAATTCATTTAATTTATCACCACTGGACAAGTAGCCTACAGATGCCTGCCTCGTCACCAAGTGAGGAAGATTTCTCATCCAACGCGGTTAGTAATATGGTTTGGAGAGGTTTTAGCCTGGTCGAGGCGCAGGATGATGAGAACAGGGTGGTGGATAAAGTCATGTAAGCAACAAAGTGAGGTCCTTTGTGCGTGTGATCAGATTGAACGGTGCGTGTAATCAGCTATATTGTAACCAGAGACCGTGGTATGAGTGAATCGAGGTTGTAGATAACATTTTTATCTTAAACAATGGAGCTACACAGAATTATCTAGGTTTATGCTTTGGCGCCATCTATGGGCTGGATGTTACGTGGGTGTACCAGTTACCTTTCTCCTTCCAAAGCGTGTTCACAAATATAAACTGCCAAGTATTACTAACTAGATAGTATATTCCTGGGAAAAGTCGATGTAATGTAACAACGCAAATTGTGCCCTTTAGTCGACATTATTCTACACATTAGGCTAAAGTTTGTTGAAATAATCAAATCATGTTTTCCCTAGCCAACAACCATTTGGCCAAATGATCAAACTGAACGGCGAGATTGTGTTACAAATTAAGCAATAACAAAAGTTAATTACATTTCTTCTGTTTTTATTTCAGAAATGGAGCCCGGGTATCAATTTCCAGGGGTTTTGTTTTTATTCAGTTTATTAACTTCTGTTTGCCACCCATTTAGTCTTAAATCCCCCCCCCCCCATCACAGTAATATTTCCTCCGTCATATCCCCCCACGATATCTTCCCCCATTTCCACCCCACATGCACCTGAAATCCCCCCACAAATGAACTGATCCCCCTTACACACAAACCCCACTAAAATGGTTTCAACCATTTGTCAACTCTTTTTGCGCTACGGCTCAGTAGGTTTTGGTTGATCTGTGAGGTGTATATAACTTTTTATTTACTTTGCGATTGGTCAAAAACTGAAGAAAAACTTGTCAAGTCATGTTCACGTGCAGATTTGTAATTTGCTGAAAGTGGCCAAACTAAGTTGATATTTTCTGGAGTAATGGGCGCAGCCATATTTGACTTTGTTTATTTGCGTCTTGTGCCTCGTTCAAAACAACCGGGAACTCTGGGGGGGGTAAAATCATGACATCAGTGCTCTTCAGGTCGGAGCTCTACAAAGTTTAAATTCCAAGTTGGACGACCGTTCCAATCAATTTTCCCCAGTTATTTTCGAAATCTAAGCAGTCGGAGATTTCCAAGTTCCCAGTTGTTTTGAATGCGGCATTATAGTGAATGGCATTCTGGGATTAGGGAGTTTTGACTTGTCAAATATATAAACAAACATGGCTGCCATCATAAAGAATGTAGCTGCTGTTAGCTTAGCTGACACATTTATTTTCTAAACATTACATTAGTCCCTTGTGCTCACCAGAGATGTGGTACATTGTAAACAAGTTTAGCTGTTAGGTCAATTACTTAATGGTTCGGGTTTTTTGTCAGCGTTATTTGCGTCGTGCGTTCTGTTGCTACTGTACCAATCACATATTTGAGATTGTATGCTGCAAGGGCCACTCAACAATGATCACAAATATGTGATTGTACGTGTCAAAGTTTTGCAACAATAGGCGTAATGAATACACCCCAGATGAGTTAGTCTCGCTAGGTTTGCTAGCTAAGTTGATCACAAGTTGATCAGTTGTTAGGACTTTCCAACCCTGTTCCTGGAGAGCTACCCTCCTGTAGGTTTTAACTCCAACCCTGTTCCTGGAGAGCTACCCTCCTGTAGGTTTTAACTCCAACCCTGTTCCTGGAGAGCTACCCTGCTGTAGGTGTTTGCACCAACCCTAGTTGTAACTAACTTCATTCAGTTTATCAACCAGCGAATTATTAGAATCAGGTGCGCTAGATTAGGGTTGGAGTGAAGACCTACAGGAGGGTAGCTCTCCAGGAACAGGGTTGGAGTTTGATCTGGTCTAACGACTCTGGCCTTATTCTTTATCGGTCACATATAATAAGGATTGTAAGAAAAAAGGAAATGCACACGTAACAGTGCTCAAGCATGGCCCATATAATGGTCTGCCGAGGCTTTCTTCCTGTTCTGCTCTGCCGGGGGCTTTCTTCCTGTTCTGCTCTGCCGGGGGGCTTTCCTCCTGTTCTGCTCTGCCGGGGGGCTTTCCTCCTGTTCTGCTCTGCCGGGGGGCTTTCCTCCTGTTCTGCTCTGTGGGGGCTGTGGGTGTAGTATGTGGGAGGGATGGGACTTCAAATCACACATGGGGGGGTATTATTGAATGTATCATCTAAATGGTTGTATTCTGGGTAGTTTCACAATGTCAGTTCACCATTAAGTTCTAAAATACATGTTTTGTGTGTTTGCTTTTAAAAAGTTGATAACCAAGTACGGATAAAATTACCTTTAGTCATTCTAAACGTCTTTTGTTAAAATATTTTCTTGAATATATTGCCTAGGTGTGACAAGTTGTGCTATATATCAGTATTCATTTAGCTTTTACAATTGCGTCCTCGTTAGTCTACATAGTTTTCCATTTATAAACACATTTTACAATTTCAAAATGCGGCGAATTAAATATAATATGGCATGAGAACCTGAGTTTTCCTTTAGTGGCAAGATGACTAGCCTCGTCATTCTTTACACTGTTCAAACAGACGACTAGCCTCGTCATTCTTTACACTGTTTAAACAGACGACTAGCCTCGTCATTCTTTACACTGTTCAAACAGACGACTAGCCTCGTCATTCTTTACACTGTTCAAACAGACGACTAGCCTCGTCATTCTTTACACTGTTTAAACAGATGAACATTGCTGCCTTACGTTGACATGTGTATCCTCATGTCTTCCAGAGCATGGTATCCCGTTTCGGAGTGTCTGAGCTACACGTGTTACTGGGCTTCACCGGGCGAAAAACACGAGCGGTCGCAAGCACCCCCTAAAGAACTCCTTCTGCAGTCCAGCCCACAATCAAGGAACTTAATCAACGGTTCCCACCCCAGGGCGGTAGACGGTAGTCTCCCTGACTCGGCGTTCCATCAAGTCAACGTTCTTCTAGGCAGAGGAAGGCGTTGGTGTTACCGTGGTGAGTTCTGACCTCGGTGACCTGTCTCCCTGGACTCTGACCTGGTCTCTGATTCGCTGGTGCTCAACGAGGAGACCAAATAAGGAGTTGAGGATGAACCTCCAGCAGCCCGCCCCTCTCATCCCCCCTGTCCACCCAGACATCCAGATGAAGTCTCTGCCGTTCTACGACGTGTTGGACATCCTGGTTAAACCCTCCAGCCTGGGTCAGTGTCTCTCTGGTAAATCAATCTACGTGGACCTCTACCATATTACTGGGCAGGCTTTATGTTACTGGTGACGTGAATGATGACTGCTAGACTCTGATTAGGTGTGGTTTGTTCATGTTGGTTCTCAATCTGTCTGTTTTCTTGGTGTCTATTCCATTTTTTTTTTAACCTGAAACCATCCTGTAGTCTCAAGTTGTCAGAGATCCAGTGATTGTTGTTGTCAATATCATAATATCTTTCTGGTAATCTGGATACTGGCTTGACATTACTGACCAAAGAACTGCAATGAAGTGTCTGAATGTTTGTTTGTTGTTGCATCGTGTCACACGATGTGACGTCTTTTATTAGGAGCCAGTGGTGTTCAGAGGTACAACCAAGATAAGTACTTCATCTTCGCCTTAACGCCTCAACAAGTCAGGGAGGTGTGCATCTCCAGGTATGGCCTCCTCCATTTGGCTCTGCTCTATGCCCTGCTATACTCTAGCGTACTCTGCTATACTTCTACCTTGCTATACTCTACCCTCACTAGCGTACCCTGCTATACTCTACCCTAGCGTACTCTACTCTAGCATACTCTGCTATATTCTACCCTACTCTAGCGTACCCTACTCTGCTATATTCTAGCGTACCCTGCTATACTCTACTCTAGCGTACTCTGCTATATTCTACCCCACTCTAGCGTACCCTACTCTGCTATACTCTACTCTAGTGTGCCCTGCTATACTCTAGCGTACCCTGCTATACCCTGCTAACTCTACTTGTATCCTACCCTACTGCACCCTTTCCTACCCTGCTAACTCTACTGTACCCTACTGCACCCTATCCTACCCTGCTACCTCTACTGTACCCTACCCTACTGTGCTCTACTCTACTGTACCCTACTCTACTGTACCCTACCCTACTGTGCTCTACTGTACCCTACTGTGCTCTACTCTACTGTACCCTACTCTACCCTGCTCTCGCACCCCTCCTGAGTCTTCCTGCAACATTCCATAGTAGTTCTGTTTCTAATTGTGTTGGTTCATTCTTAAAGGGACTTTTTACCAGGTGGCAGAAGAGACTATATGGTTCAGATACAGCTGAGGTGAGAATGTACAGATTGCGGTGAATATTCCAATACGCATGTAGACACATCGAGCCCCAGGAACAGATTCACTGAACTGCTTTCTGGGAATGTTTTTCTTTCTGATCCCCCTTTTTGTTTTTTAGGTTCTGTCTTTCTGAAACCAGTTGTCCCCAAGAAGACAACTACCCTAATAGTCTCTGCATTAAAGTCAATGGGAAGCTGTTCCCTCTTCCGGTATGTACTGGTTTCTTCAACTGGTCTAGGACCAGGTCCCTTCTGTCTGTGTTATTTTATTCATTATGATCTAAACAGCCAAAACTGATCCTAGATCAGCACTGTCTATTGTGAGACTATTTGTGAATACGGGCCCTGATATAATTCAGAAACATTATTTTATTTCTATGTACTTATATGAATAACATAAGGTAACTTACTTATTATTTTTTTTAACATAGTGGTTCTTCCTTTTTTAAAGTAGCATCATACGGCAGGACAGCTTGCGTGGTGCCGTAGAATTCTATGGCACGTTATTTAACGGTCAGCCATTGTTGCCACCACCAGAGGGCATCTTTGAGAAGTGAAGTTCTTGACATGACATGGAGCTGTAGGCTTAAAAAGTCCTGTTTACTGTAGCTGTTATAGCGTAACTTACTTATTGGCGTAAAGGCCTACTTTATAAGGCTACAGTAAGCATTACAAGTCATCCATATCTTTAAATACGGTCATGTATTTTAGTTATAAAACAAAATAACAACAGGAGCCTTTTAATAATTAAACAATGAATAAACCGTAACATGTTGGCTAAAGCGATAGAATTCGCGAATGTATTTGACTGTTGTTAATAGAGACTCTAAAATCGTCTTTTTGTTAGAACCGACTATATGGGATTGATTATTAGTTTTTAAATTATTATTGTATTCGTTGTGTTTATAATGTTAGAAATTTTGCTGAATTAAATTATTTATATTATGGTGTTTCTATTCCAAGAAAAACAAAAGTGTATTTTACAGTAGCCTATATAGACCTCAGGGTTTCCATTAGGACAATATGGCGCTGTACAACATGACCGGTAGGGAGTAGGCCTAGGCTACCAAGTGACAGAGTGAAGAGCAAAATGATCCTAACATTTCCACACCCTAATTCTAGTCTAACCAATACCCAACCAGAGATTCTGTGAAAATAAAAATCTGATTTGATTTATCAAGACCAGTCCCCATGCTTGTCTCAGAGTAGCGCGAAACGGGGCTGAAATAGTTGACCACACGCGGGTAGGTTATGGCTTCAAATCCTATTATAACAATTGGATGACTTTGGGAGTTTCAGTAAGCAACAACTTGTTGCCTTCATTAGCCTACGTTATTCCTTTATTTCTGTCATTCAGTGATATTTATTCCCGTAGTAATTTGTTATGGATCCATTCCATTCATTAATAAAGGTGAAATAAAAAAAATAAAAAATAAAATGGATCCATTCAGGTGAGGTTAGAAAACAATGCATGTGGGGGGCTGTGCAAAGAGATGGGTGAAGTGACATGTCTCACAAACATCCATTAATGCGTTTAATGTCCCTAAATTAATCAAGAGTCTATTGTCCTGCTGATAGCCCATCAAGGGTGGATGGCTTCTTTTGTATTGAATGAATATATGAATTAGTCATTTACCATTCTCAGTGGACACGTTGTCTGCAAGCGTTCACAGCCTGCTACACTTAATGGAAAAACGTGTTTGAAAACATGTTTTCAAAATGCCTCCAGCTGTCCATCACTTCTGTAATCCGAGAACTGTGTTGTAAAATATAAAAGACAGCATCTACAGTGGTACAAATATATTATTGGATAAAAATAACCATCCTTTCTCTCAAGAGAATGGACATTACAGTTACACCCACTGGTAGGCTAATCACACAATTGTAAAAATACTAATATATAAAAAATACAAATAAAGGTAAGAGAACTAGTGAAGAAAGTTAACCCTCTACATACACATGTATCGTATTTACATATAACAGGAATATTATAAGTGACAAGTATTTGTTATGACTTACATTTGGTCAAAAATGCACAAATATCCCTGCCAATTTAAAACGGTCTGATCTCCACGAAAGCCAGCCATTTAAACTTTACAATAGAACTCAACTCTGACTGCCACATCATCTATCAGTCTAACGACGGCAAAGAAGGACTCTGTGTTTCACAAACTCCCTTTTTCATATAGAAGGGCTGTCACTCTTCCACTCTGTGGTAAATAAAGACCGTTTGTTATTTACAGTGATTTCATTTCTGTTTTTAGAGGGAGAGAAACAAAAAGCCCACTGTGCCTATTTTCCTAAAATTGTCAGTCCACATCAAGTGTAATTGAGCCGTTTCGTATTTACCCAAGTTCCCCTTCAACTCCAGGACCGCTGCCAGCTAATACATTCTCTTCCTGATGCAGAACTCTTGTACCGGAGAGGAGAGATTTTCAGACAAACATTCACACCTCCATTAATTTCCACAGTTTAGACTACTGATAGATCAGTGTTTTAAATCCCCCTTGTGATAGTGTGGTGCAATAACAGAATGCCACCATCTACCACTAACGGTCGCAGCATAAGCTCAACCTTTTTTAAAGGAAAAACTTGATGCGAAAGTTGGTAACGCTGATACGGCAATGTTTTGTTTTAGGGTTACGCTCCTCCCCCTAAAAATGGAGTGGAACAGAAGAGACCGGGAAGACCTCTAAACATCACCTCATTGGTCAGATTGTCCTCTGCAGTACCCAATCAGATCTCTATAACGTGGGCACCTGAAATCGGAAAGGTAAGCAACTAACATTGAGGGTCAACGTACTCTTCATTATTTTATTTCTAGTAGTGGCAACTTTCTGCATTATAGCCTGATGATGTTCAAGCGGGCGTATAATTCAATTTCTGACGTGTTTCAGACGTACTCCGTGTTGGTGTATCTGGTGAGGCAGCTCACCTCTCCTCTACTGCTGCAGAGGCTCAGGATGAAGGGCATCAGAAACCCAGACCACTCTAGAGCGCTGAGTAAGCGCACGCTCATATGGTCACAGGCTTGCGCTCATGCACGCTTGCTTCCACGCGTTACTGTGTTTAATCTGTAATGCACCTGATATCTTGGTCTTTCCTCTTGCAGTAAAGGAGAAGCTGACAGCAGACCCTGATAGTGAGATTGCTACAACCAGTCTAAGAGTGTCTCTCATGTGCCCCGTAAGTAAAAACCTGCTGGAAACAAGTGCATCTGATAGTCGGTTTGATATCATTTAATAGCAGAAAAATCAGTAAATCTATTAACTCTGCTTCTTTCACTATCATTCTCTACCCCTCTCTCTTCCCCCTTTCTCCTCCTCTCATATCTCTCCTCCCATATCTCTCCAGCTGGGTAAGATGCGCCTGACAGTGCCGTGTCGAGCTCTCACCTGTTCCCACCTGCAGTGTTTCGACGCAGCCCTCTACCTGCAGATGAATGAGAAGAAACCCACCTGGGTCTGTCCTGTCTGTGACAAGAAGGCCCCCTACGAGAGCCTGATCATCGACGGGTTGGTACCTCTCTCTAATAATTATCATAATACCTGGGTCTGTCCTGTCTGTGACAAAAAGGCCCCCTACGAGAGCCTGATCATCGACGGGTTGGTACCTCTCTCAAATAATTATCATAATACCTGGGTGTGTCCTGTCTGTGACACAAATGTCACCTACGAGAGCCTCATCATCGACAGGTCAATGAGGGGGAAACTACTGTTAGACTTCTCATTAGATTATTTTGTATTTAAATAAAATATTCAATTGATTTTACAGGCCGGTTTATTGCAGCGGTAATGATCTTCTAACTTGCCTTGGTGTTTTAAAAACAAAAACAGCTCTGAATGGTGTAGAACTGTCGTGTTCTATGGAATGTCAATAGGGAAGTCGGAACATGGAACTCTCTGTCCCTCTGTCAGGTTGTTCATGGAGATTCTGAACGACTGTTCCGACGTGGATGAGATCAAGTTTCAGGAGGACGGGACCTGGTGCCCCATGAGACCACGGAAAGAGGCCCTCAGTGTGTCCTCAACCTGTATCCCAAAAATAGAACGTAAGTCAAGCAGAATATATATCTTTTTTTATTTTTAGAGAATTGGGAATAATTATAAATCATTGGATGGCGGTATCCGTTCCAGCCATTACAGTGAGCCCGTCGCTGCTGTAAATATCTTTAGTATACCTAAATTAGGAACAACGTTTTTGGCGGGTTTCGCAAAAAAGGTGTGTCGTGGAAATATTCAGTCAATAATATTTCTCAAATACCGGAGCCTCGGAGTTCAAATAGACTTTTATTACGAAGTAATATAAGCCGAGCTGGTTCAGGAAGTAACTGCCTATCCAGCCTTGGCAGACACCTTTTTAAACAGGTTTCATCCTTACATCACACACACAGTAACTCCTCTTTATGTTCATGATTCATACCATCTGGCATTTAGCCACCGTTATCTTTTTGACTTGCACTTAGTTTGGTTTCACATTAGTGCATGAATAGAAACATTACAGCCATAACACTCCTCAGACAGGTGCATGTCTAATGACGTAGACACACACACACACACACACACACACACACACACAGTGCTCTCATTCTGCTGACTACACTTTGAAATGTTATAATGGGCACAAAAATTCCTAATAGGCGTAACCATAGCAACAGTAAAATATTAGGCCGTAGCACTAAAATAAACAGACATGTCCACTCCTCAGACGGGTGCATGTCTAATGACGTAGACACACACACACACACACACACAGAGAGCGCTCTCATCCTGCTGACTTCTATGAAGTATATAATGGGCACGTGTGTACTGGAAAACGTCCCACAGATTTGAACGTTCTTAGCACGGCGGCACCTCCTCCTATGTTTTGGCTTCATATCAGTCAATATAACGCACGGTATTGGGGTTTACACATGGTTAACGACTGCCACGACGTTTTCACATCATTTCTGTATTTAGACAACCACATTATTGACATTTTTTAGAGACCGGATTAGAGACCGGATTAGAGACCGAATTAGTTTACTGCGTCTTTCTGTGGAATTCTCCCAGAGCATCCGTTGTTGAGTCACCTAACACCCCGCATATAGAATTGCAGAATTCCTTAACTACCATTTTTAACCTGTCGATTTAATACATTTTAACCCCCCACCCCCCCAGCACGTCAGTGTGCGGTGGTCCCTCCCCACAGAGAGCCCAGCTCGACCAATAAGAAGGCAGACGTGATCGACCTGACCCTAGAGAGCTCGTCAGAGGACGAGGACGACGACGAGGATGAGGTAGAGCCTGACCCGCCACTCAAGAAGCGATGCCTGTTCATGTCCAAGACAGAGGAGATGCACGCCAAGGGGTGAGTTAACTAGTGTGTTCACTTAATTAGTCTTTCAAGGGGTCAATATGGCCTCCAAATCAACCAACCACACGATGACGCTGTGTCTTAATTGATCTCTCCCTTGACTGTTTCTAATCCTCAAGAGTGCTGTCCTATCAGCCATCGACGGTGTGCCTGCCAAACGTACACGCCCTGGACACATCATCCTACCTGACGAACTCGCTAGCTGACTATACAGTCCCCTTCCACCACTCCACTATGTCCACCGTCCCTACGGACATGCAGAGTAAGTCACCCGTCCACCGTCCCTACGGACATGCAGAGTAAGTCACCCCCCCCCTGTCCACCGTCCCTACGGACATGCAGACTAAGTCTTTGTTTCCGTAATCAGGAGGGAATATGCATTGAAGTGAATCCTGCAACCAGTATTTCTGGCAAAACCCTGTGAATATCCTGAACCTAGTTGGAGCTTTGACCTCTTAGTCCTGCCCGATCAAACGATGACACGTTTTGTCTGGTAATATCCATGTCTGTGATATCCATGTCCTCCCCCGTCCCGTCTCACCTAGGTCTGGATCTGTTCTCGCTGATCCAAGGTGACCCGCAGCATTACAGAGCCCCTATGTTCCTGGATGACCTGACCAGCAACCTGCAGGGTGCCACCACCAGCGCCGGCCTGGTGTCCTCTTCTAGCCAATACGAGCCCAGCGCCCACCTCTTCTCCGCCTCTTCTTACCAAACCGGGGTTATTACCGGGGGAGGGGTGGGGTCCAACAGCATCTCAGACATCATCTCATTGGACTGATTTTGTCGTGTCACTCAAAGGAGCCGTCTATCGTAAGCCTTCAATTGACTGTGTCCCGAAATGGCATCTTCACCCCTATATAGTGCACTACTTTTGGGCCTTCCAGCAGAAAGTAGTGCACTATATATGTGCATCAGAAATGGCTACATGTCCATATCCTTCACCACTGGGACAGACTGTGTCAGTAAAGATACATTCCCTTCTTTCACCAGACCCCTGCTTTGTAGGTCAGAGTTGATAAAAGAATAAGATAGTTAGGGCCCCCCTCGCCCGGCAGACTCCACGTTGACTGAGGTGGGGCCCCCCTCGCCCGGCAGACTCCACGTTGACTGGGGTGGGGCCCCCCTCGCCCGCAGACTTCACGTTGACTGAGGTGGGGCCCCCCTCGCCCCGCAGACTTCACGTTGACTGAGGTGGGGCCCCCCTCACCCGGCAGACTCCACGTTGACTGAGGTGGGGCCCCCCTCGCCCGGCAGACTCCACGTTGACTGAGGCGGGGCCCCCCCTCGCCCGGCAGACTCCACGTTGACTGAGGCGGGGCCCCCCTCACCCGGCAGACTCCACGTTGACTGAGGCGGGGCCCCCCTCAGCCCGGCAGACTCCACGTTGACTGAGGCGGGGCCCCCCCTCGCCCGGCAGACTCCACGTTGACTGAGGTGGGGCCCCCCCTCGCCCGGCAGACTCCACGTTGACTGAGGTAATGTGGAACAGAAGATTGCCTTTTCTATTGGATGAACTGACATGGACGCGTTCAGCAGGAAGCGGGACTATGGTTGACGGTGTGGATGGTTTGAAAACGGTTGCGTGTCAGTACCTAGGAGGAGTTATCCCAAGGCAGCTCATTGTTGTATTACTAATTAGGGGTTCAAGGAGCAACACTTTGTAAAACTCCATTGTACGGTACGAGTGTTCATACTCATTGATATATTACATATTTTGTTACATCCTAAATTCAAAATGGATTCCATAGATTTTTTTTTTCTTCTCCCCCCTGCCCATCTACACACAAATACCCCATAATGTCAGTGACAACATATTTTTAAACAAATTTATTGAAATTGAAATACAAAAATAAATAATTTTCCTACGTATTTTTTTTTTTTTTACCCCTGAGTCAATACATGTTAGAACCACATCAGTCTTTCTGGGTGAGTCTCTAAGAGCTTTTCACACCTGGATTGTACAGTATTTGTTCAACAACCAACTTGAATTTTTTTTTAATCATTGCTTGACAGACGTTTTCAAGTCTTGTCATAGATTTTCAACCAGATTTATGTCAAAACTGTAACTTGGCCACTCAGGGAACATTCAATGTCTTGATAAACAACTCCAGTGTATATTTGGCCTTGTGTTTTAGGTTATTGTTCTGCTAAACGGTGAAATTAGTCTCTGTGTCTGTTGGGAAAAAACAGACTGAACCAGGTTTTCCCTCTAGGATTTTGCCTGTGCTTAGCTCCTATTCTGTTTGTTTTTATCGCCCTAGTCCTTGCAGTTGACAAGCATACCCATAACAGGATGCAGCCCACACCGTGCTTGAACATATGAAGAGTGGTACAGAGTAATGTAAGGTGTTAGATTCACCTCAAACATAACACTTTGTATTCAGGACATAAACGTATTTCTTTCCCACCATTTTTTTTGCAGTATTACTTTAGTGTCTTTCATTGCAAACAGGATGCATGTTTTGGGAATATTTTCATTCTGTACAGACTTCCTCCTTTTCACTCTGTCATTTAGGTTAGTATTGTGGAGTAACTACAATGTTGTTGATCCATCCTCCTACCACAGTCATTAAATTCTGTAACTGTTTTAAAGTCACCATTGGCATCATGTTTCCTTCCTCCGGCAAAGGAGTTGGGTATCTTTGTAGTGACTGGGTGTATTGATACACCAACCAGTGTAATTACACTGAACAAAAATATGAAACGTAACATGTGAAGTGTTGGTCCCGTGTTTCATGAGTTGAAATAAGAGCCCTGAAATGTGCCAAATGCTTATACAAATTTCTTTACATCCTTGTTACTGAACATTTCTCCTTTGCCAAGATATGCCACACCTGACAGGTGGATGGATTATCTAGAAGCTGGTTAAACGGCATGATCATTACACAGGTGCACCTTGTATCGGGGACAATAAAAGGCCACACAACACAATGTCACAGATGTCTCAAGTTTGAGGGAGCGTGCAATTGGCATGCTGACTGAAGGAATGTCCACCAGAGCTGTGGCCAGAGAATTGAATGCTCATTTCTCTACCATAAGCCACCTCCAACGTCATTTTAGAGAATTTGGCAGTACGTCCAACCGGCCTCAACTGCAGACCACGTGATAAAAAAAAAAAAAAAACATTTTATTTAACCTTTATTTAACATGTAACCACTCCGGCCCAGGACCTCTACATCTGGCTTCTTCACCTGTCGGATTGTCTGAGACCAACCACCCAAACAGCTGATTTTCTGATCTGCTCCCCTACTTATTTTTAAGGTATCTGTGACCAACAGATGCATATGTGTGTTCCCAGTCATGTGAAATCTATAGATTTAGCGCCTAATTAATTTATCTCAATTGATTGTTTTCCTTAAATGAACTAACTCAGTAAAATATTTGAAATTGTTGCATGTGTTTTATTTTTTGTTCACTGTACATCAGAAGCATATTACATGAGCTGTTTTGAGTTCTGATATTTGGCAAGCGTGGTAAGGAGTACAAAAGTAGGTCATCCTAGGGCGACGTGTCCAATTTGTCCTGGCGGTGGCACAGTAAGCCCACAGCTTGAACCCTGGTAACACTGCTTGCAGCTTTATTTATTATTATTATTATACCAATTTAGTGAAAAAATGCTAAATCCTGTGAGATGAGCCCTGGAAGGATGCAAAGTTGCATGATGGTAAAGGACCATGGGCGAAACTCAATTGGCCACATGGTGGCTCTATAGCAAGCAATTGAAAATGCAAAACACCCCCTCTCCCCATCTGACCTAGAATCCTATGTACTGTAGATCTTTCTCCTCACAAATGTGCTTCTGTCAAAACACTGGGCTTCCCGAACCACTGGTTATAGCGTCGATCGACAAATGTCTCATATTTTCCTGGCTGGCGTCTCAAACAACATGGCCATTAAATATTCACGTGGGTGTGGTCTTACTTATGAAATAGACACAATAATATTGTAACAAAACTTGGTGCAAATCTTCACCGTTAACACTCGACATATGCGAGCACATTCAGATCGACCGTACAGTGGCGCTATACATCTCTTGATCTGTTCAGTTTAGCCACATGGTGGCGCTGTTGGATGGGGAAAACCATTCATGCAAGCTCATAGTCGACATATTGCTTGAGCTCCGAGGCCTAGAAAATATTGTTTAAACTTTAAAAAGACCGTTTTTCTTCCCTCACAAAATGTAAAATCACAAAACATTCTCCGTGTTATAGCCTAACTAAACGATATAAAAGCCTGGGGAAAGTTGTATTGTGAATTCACAACTAGCAATGGTTTTTTAACCTTTAAGGAAAATTGTCCATTTGTCCCATCCCTAGTACATAGATGCTACATACCAAATTTGCTGCTCGTCGGTCTAGCAGTTCTGGAGAAGACATTTTAAAGTAGTCAAGATCATTGAAAATGGACCAAAAGCATATTGCATCATGTATTTGTTGTTGAGGATATTTTGTAGGCGTACAGAAGTAGCGCATCCTAAGGCGACGTGTCCAATGCGTCATGATGGTGGCGCTGTGGGGCCCGACTCTTAAATCCGGCATGGCTGTTTGCGGCTGTATTTAACAGTGGATTTGTGTTCTCCTTACTGTCACGGCAATAATAGTTTTACACACCTACTGACCCGACCAGACATTGACCACAAATCTTTTATTTTTTTTATGAAACTTGAGCGCCAAGCGTGCTCAAATGCCATGTTTCCCAAAACGTTGAAAATATGTTTTGTATTTAGTTTTACCTTATGTATGTACCATTTTAATTACTTTTGCCATCTTGTATTTTTATTTATTATGGATATCCATTAGCTGCTGCCTGGGGGTCCAGCAAAATTAAGGCAGTTACACAATTTTTTAAAACATTAATAGACTCAGGATGATACAGGGTAAGAAACTGAATGTTTAATAGATACAGGGTAAGAAACAGAATGTTTAACAGACTCAGAGGATGATACAGAATATTTTCTTTACAATGAGGTTCAAAACAAAGGGTTTAAGTTGCTGTGATTGTGTGGTACAGATATACATAGTACAGTACATATACTGTAAATGCAACAGCTAAAAAACAAACCAATAAGAAAACACTAAAGTACCACCTCTGACAAAATATCTGAAGTGTTTTATTAGTATGGCTTCACTTTTTCTCGTCCCATGTACTCCAAATTATCGTTAAACTACTAACTGGAAATTGAAAAAGATTATACTAGCTACATATTTCAATCAATTTAGCCGTACATTAGTCTATCCACAAATTAGCCGCTAAACATTAATTTTACCCCTGACCCCAGCATGTTTCTGCTGATGGAGAAAGTCCGGTTATTCATTGATTTAGTAGATTTGTCCATTGGGATAGATAAGGACTTGTTCCTGTCCAGATCAAGGGGTTACATTGTTCAAAAAAATTTTATTTGTCACATACACATGGTTAGCAGATGTTAATGCGAGTGTAGCGAAATGCTTGTGCTTCTAGTTCCGACAATGTTACTACAGTACAGTTGTGTTGGAACTCAACTGCCAGAGTGGTGTGTTGCACTTCTTGCACAAGATATAAACAACTTTGTTGTTTTTTTACAAGCTAGCCTCCTATCTAAATGCTGTGGGAGAATATGCCCGCTGACAACGTAGTTACACACACATTCCTGAAATTGTTCTACCAATGGCGCTGCGGCAACCGAAGGAACGCAACCTCTTGTAACTTTCAATCATTTTCAACTGTTGTCTGTTTTATTTAAGGCCTTTCTCAAGTTATCTCCTATCAAGTACAATCCGTCTATTGATGTTAAACTCTTCTACTATTTCGGGGAATATTTACAGTAATAATTAAAGGTAAATTCGCCAGGTGTCCACTGGAACTCAGACTGTTATGTCAGCGGAGTGGCGCGGAAGGCTGTCATCTACAGAGACAAAAGTGTTCATATGTGACGCCCCCTCAGAAACCGCATGTTGAACAAGGTATTATGGGAACACACACATATTATACTGTAAATTACAATAGAATACTATACAATACCATAGAATAGAATACTATAGAATAGAATACTACAGAATATAATACTATACTATAGAATATAATACTATAGAATACTATACTATAGAATATAATACTATAGAATACTATACAATAGAATACAATACTATAGAATACTATACAATATGAATGAGCGTTACACCGAGGCCTGTACTCTGGAGCGGGATCGATGTGGAGGGTCCGTCATGGTCTGGGGCGGTGTGACGTAGAAGTCAGTCACTGGCCGCGGGCAGCATTTGGTACTTTAACGCACGCACACATTCATCACTCCTCCCTGCTCCGTTATCAGATAAGTTAACAATGTGGGTCGACACACAAGTTCACTTCTCTATCTTAGTACATACATTTCACACTTACGTCAGTAACCGGTTATGGGATAAAGAAATAAAACAGACAGGTGTTCATATTTAATATAAGTAATATTTATGATACTTATCGATGTTATGGATGAGCGCGTTGTTTGTTTGTTCTGTTCCTCTCTCTCTCTATAGATTATATATAATGGACAATCGAGCTAGGGGGTACAATATCACATTACAATTACACAAGGACCTTAAAGTGTCCAGTGATTTCAAGTCTATGTATATAAGCAGCAGCCTCTAATGTGCTAGTGATGGATGTTTAACAGTCTGATGGCCTTGAAATAGCAGCTGTTTTTCAGTCTCTCGGTCCCAGCTTTGATGCACCTGTACTCGCCTTCTGGATTATAGCGGGGTGAAAAGGCCGTGGCTCGGGTGGTTGTTGTCGTTGATTATCTTCTTTTTTAAAAAGTTTGTGAGGGTTTTAGGTGACAAGCCAAATTTTTTCAGCCTCCTGAGGATGAAGAGGGCGCTGTTGCGCCTTCTTCACCACACTGTCTGTGTGGGTGGTCCGTTTCAGTTTGTCAGTGATGTGTACGCCGAGGAACTTGAAGCTTTCACCTTCTCCACTGCGGTCCCGTCGATGTGGATAGGGGGGCACTCCGTCTGCTGTTTCCTGAAGTCCACGATCAGCTACTTTGTTTTGTTAACATTGAGTGAGAGTGTATTTTCCTGACACCACTCTCCCAGGGCCCTCACCTCCTCCCTGTAGGCTGTCTCATCATTGCTGGTAATCAGGCCTACTACTGTTGTGTCATCAGCAAACTTGATGATTGAGTTGGAGACGTGCATGGCCATGCAGTCGTGGGTGAACAGGGAGTACAGGAGAGGGCTGAGCATGCATCCTTGTGGGACTCCTATGTTGAGGATCACCGTAGTGGAGGTGTTGTTGCCTACCTTCACCACTTGGGGTCAGCCCATCAGGAAGTCCAGGATCCAGTTGCACAGGAAAGGGATTCAGGCCCAGGGATTTGAGGACACTATGGTATTGAAGGCTGAGCTGTAGTCAATGAACAGCATTCTTACATAGGTATTTATTTTGTCCAGGTGGGATAGGGCAATGTGCAGTTGTTGCAATGTGCAGCTGTTGGGGCGGTACACAAATTGAAGCGGGTCTAGGGTGTCAGGTAAGGTGGAGGTGATATGATCCTTAACTAGTCTCTCAAAGCACTTCATGATGACAGAAGTGAGTGCTACGGGGCGATAGTCATTTAGTTCAGTTACCAGGGTTAAATTAAGTTAAATATTAAGGTTAGGAGCTAGGGTTAGTTGTAGGGTTAGGGTTAGGAGCTAGGGTTAGGTTTAGGGTTAGGATAAAGTTTAGGTTTTTGGGTTAGGGTTAGGGTTAGGTAAGAGTACGGGTTAGATTAGGGTTAGGGGTTAGGGAAAATAGGATTTTGAATGGGACTGAATTGTATGTCCCCACAAGGTTAGCTGTACAAGACTCTGTGTGTGTGTGTGGTGTGTGGTGTGTGTGTGTGTGTGTTGTGTGTGTGTGTGGTGTGTGTGTTGTGTGTGTGTGTGTGTGTGTGTGGTGTGTGTTGTGTGTGTGTGGTGTGTGTGTGTGTGTGTGTGTGTGTTGTGTGTGTGTGTGTGTCTTGGTAAAGGCAGTGAGTTATGATGAAATGCTGTGGTGGTGACATTCACACGCGAGTCCACTTTTTTACCTGAATGACTGACTGACTGATTGGCTGAATGACTGGCTGATTGGCTGGCTGAATGGCTGGCTGGCTGAATGACTGGCTGGCTGGCTAAATGACTGGCTGATTGGCTGGATAAATGACTGGCTGATTGGCTGGCTGAATGACTGACTGGCTGGGCTGATGCTGGCTGGCTG
>NW_019942770.1:429534-432965 GCF_002910315.2 Salvelinus sp. IW2-2015 | reverse complement strand
ACCATTGCTTTCTTGGGTACAGGAACAATGGTGGACATCCTGAAGCAAATGGGCACAACAGACTGAAATAGGGAGAGATTGAACATGTCGTAAACACTCCAGCCAGCTGGTCTGCACATGGTCGGCAGCCTTGCGAGACACATCATTCAAGACAGAGCGGTAAGAGACTAGAATAGTCTGCGTCCATTTTGAGCTTGGTTTGGATTGACTTTTCTTCTGGATTAAATAGTTTACTCTGACTAAGAGGGATAACAATCTACAGTATAGAGGAAAGTATCAAAAGGGTCATTTGGCAGGGCTCTGGCAGTGCTCCTCCTTGCACAAAGGCGGAGGTAGCGGTCCTGCTGCTGGGTTGTTGCCCTCCTACGGCCTCCTCCACATTCCTGATGTACTGGCCTGTCTCCTGGTACGCGCCTCATGCTCTGGACACTACGTGACAGACACAGCAAACCTTCTTGCCACAGCTCCATTGATGTGCCATCCTGGATGAGCTGCACTATCTGAGCCACTTGTGTGGGTTGTAGACTCCGTCTCATGCTACCACTAGAGTGAAAGCACGCCAGCATTCAAAAGTGACCAAAACATCAGCCAGGAAGCATAGGAACTGAGAAGTGTCTGTGTTCACCACCTGCAGAACCACTCCTTTATTGGGGGTGTCTTGCTAATTGCCTATAATTTCCACCTGTTGTCTATTCCATTTGCACAACAGCATGTGAAATTTATTGTCAATCAGTGTTGCTTCCTAAGTGGACAGTTTGATTTCACGAAGTGTGATTGACTTGGAGTTACATTGTGTTGGTTAAGTGTTCCTTTATTTTTTTTGAGCAGTGTATATACAGTGGGGCAAAAAAATTGCCAACAAAGGGTATATAACAAAGTATTAGATAAACTTTGGTTATTGACCAAATACTTATTTTCCACCATAATTTGCAAATAAATTCATAAAAAATCCTACAATGTGATTTTCTGGATTTTTTTTCTCATTTTGTCTGTCATAGTTGAAGTGTACCTATGATGAAAATTACAGGCTCTCTCATCTTTTTAAGTGGGAGAACTTGCACAATTGGTGGCTGACTAAATACTTTTTTGCCCACTGTATAAACAAAAGCATGTGGACACCCTTTCAAATGAATGGATTCGGCTATTTTAGCCACACCTGTTGCTGACAGGTGTTATCAAATCGAGCACACAGCCATGCAATCTCCATAGACAAACATTGGCAGTAGAATGGCCCATACTGAAGAGTTCAGTGACTTTCAACGTGACCCGTCATAGGATTCCACCTTTCAACAATTTAGTTAGTCAAATGTCTGCCCTGCTAGAGCTGCCCCGGTCAACTGTAGGTGTTGTTATTGTGAAGTGGAACTCTAGGAGCAACAACGGCTCAGCCGTGAAGTGGTAGGCCACACACGCTCACAGAACAGAAACGCCGAGTGCTGAAGCGCGTAGCGAATAAAAATGGTTTGTCCTCGGTTGCAACACTCACTACGGAGTTCCAAACTGCCTCTTGAAGCAACGTCAGTACAATAACTTTTCAGCGGGAGCTTCATGAAATGGGTTTCCATGGCCGAGCAGCCGCACACAAGCCTCAGCCACCAATGCGCAATGCCAAGCGCCGGCTGGAATATTGTAAAGCTCGCCGCCATTGGACCAGTGGAAACGCATTCTCTGGAGTGATGAATCACGCTTCACCATCTGGCAGTTGCAGGGTAACGGTTAGGGTTCTCTGGTTCCTGGTTGCAGGGTAACGGTTACGGGTTCTCTGGTTCCTGGTTGCAGGGTAACGGTTAGGGTTCCTGGTTGCAGGGTAACGGTTAGGGTTCTCTGGTTCCTGGTTGCAGGGTAACGGTTAGGGTTCTCTGGTTCCTGGTTGGCAGGGTAACGGTTAGGGTTCTCTGGTTCCTAGTTGCAGGTAACGGTTAGGGTTCTCTGGTTCCTAGTTGCAGGGTAACGGTTAGGGTTCTCTGGTTCCTGGTTGCAGGGTAAGGTTAGGGTTCTCTGGTTCCTGGTTGCATGGTAACGGTTAGGGTTCTCTGGTTCCTGGTTGCAGGGTAACGGTTAGGGTTCTCTGGTTCCTGTTGCAGGGTAACGGTTGGGTTCCTGGTTGCAGGGTAACGGTTAGGGTTCCCTGGTTGCAGGGTAACGGTTAGGGTTCTCTGGTTCCTGGTTGCAGGGTAACGGTTAGGGTTCTCTGGTTGCAGGGTACCGGTTAGGGTTCTCTGGTTCCTAGTTGCAGGGTAACGGTTAGGGTTCTCTGGTTCCTGGTTGCAGGGTAACGGTTAGGGTTCTCTGGTTGCAGGGTAACGGTTAGGGTTCTCTGGTTCCTGGTTGCAGGGTAACGGTTAGGGTTCTCTGGTTGCATGGTAACGGTTAGGGTTCTCTTGGTTGCTGGTAACGTTAGGGTTTCTGGTTCCTGTTGCAGGGTAACGGTTAGGGTTCTCTGGTTCCTGGTTGCAGGGTAACGGTTAGGGTTCTCTGGTTCCTGGTTGCAGGGTCTGAATGACTGACTGGCTGGCTGGCTGGATGAATGAATGACTGACTGATTGGCTGGCTGAATGACTGCCTGATTGGCTGGCTGAATAGCTGGCTGACTGACTGACTGACTGGCCTGCAGACTGACTGGCTGGCTGACCTACTTACTGACTGACTGACTGACTGGCTGGCTGACTGATTGACTGACTGGCTCTTTCATAACCCATTCATAACCCATTCATAACCCCTTCATAACCCCTTCATAACCCCTTCATAACCCCTTTCATAACCCATTCATAACCCATTCCTAACCCATTCATAACCCATTCATAACCCCTTCATAACCCCTTCATAACCCATTCATAACCCCTTCATAACCATTCATAACTCCTTCATAACCCATTCATAACCCCTTCATAACCCATTCATAACCCCTTCATAACTCCTTCATAACCCATTCATAACTCCTTCATAACCCATTTCATAACCCCTTCATAACCCATTCATAACTCCTTCATAACCCATTCATAACTCCTTCATAACTCCTTCAAACCCCCTTCCTCGGCCACTAAGGAACATTTACTGTCCTGTTGATATACAACTCTACTGTAGATGTGGGCTTCTGTTTCAAGTTATTGTCCTGCTGAAAGGTGCATTTATCTCCCAGTGTCTGGTGGAAAGCAGACTGAGCCAGGTTTTCCTCTAGGATTTTGCCTGTGCTTAGCTCCATTCTGTTTATTTTTTATCCTGAAAAACTCCCCAGTCCTTAACGATTACAAGCATACCCATAACATGATGCAGCCACCACTATGCTTGAAAATATAGAGTGTGGTACTCAGTAATATGTTGTGTAGGATTTGACCCAAACTTTGTATTCAGGACTGAAAGTTAATTGCTTTGCCATTTTTTTTTTGCAGTTTTACTTTAGTCCTGTTTGTTGCAAACAGGATGCATGTTTT
>NW_019942770.1:412034-424534 GCF_002910315.2 Salvelinus sp. IW2-2015 | reverse complement strand
ACAGCAACAACAACAACAACAGCAAAGCAACAAAACAACAACAACAACAGCAACAACAAAAAGCAACAGCAACAACAACAGCAACAACAGCAACAGCAACAGCAACACAACAACAACAAGCACAACAACAACAAACAACAACAGCAACAACAACAGCAGCAACACAACAACACACAGCAACAACACAACCCAGATATCTCTAGCTTAAACTGATGGATTTTGATGGACATGTTTTTTTAATGGTCCACGAGTCAATAGACTTTTTTTAAAGGATTAAACACTTGTTATTGCACGTGAGAGTACATACAACTTTAGTAGGTAATTTGTTAAGCATATATTTTTTTATTACTCCTGAACTTATTTAGGCTTGACGTAACAATGTGGTTGAATACTTATTGTCGGACATTTACGTTTCTCATTTTAAGATAAATGCACTAATACTGTAAGTGGATAAGAGCATCTGCTAAATGACTAAAAATGTCAAATGTTTTACAAACAGATCTTGTGTTACTGTATGGAAGTTACATTTTTTACAAACATTTTGTATAATTTGTACAGTTCTTTGTATAATTTGTATAATTTGTACAGATCTTTGTATAATTTTGTATAATTTGTACAGTTATTTTTATAATTTGTACAGTTATTTGTATAATTTGTACAGTTCTTTGTATCATTTGTACAGTTCTTTGTATCATTTGTACAAGTTCTTTAAAAATGTTTTGTTATTGTTTACATTAGACTGTGTAAAACCTAGCAGTACTACTTATTTATCTGAGAGGGAGGAGGATATATTTATTACTGTGTAAAACCTAGCAGTACTACTGATTTATCTGAGAGGGAGGAGGATATATATTATTACTGTGTAAAACCTAGCAGTACTACTTATTTATCTGAGAGGCAGGAGGATATATATTAATACTGTGTAAAACTAGCAGTACTACTTATTTATCTGAGAGGCAGGAGGATATATATTATTACTGTGTAAAACCTAGCAGTACTACTGATTTATCTGGAGGGAGGTGGATATATATTATTACTGTGTAAAACCTAGCAGTACTACTGATTTATCTGAGAGTGAGGAGGATATATATTATTACTGTGTAAAACCTAGCAGTACTACTGATTTATCTGAGAGGAGGATATATATTATTACTGTGTAAAACCTAGCAGTAATACTGATTTATCTGAGAGGGAGGGTGAATATATTATTACTGTGTAAAACCTAGCAGTACTACTGATTTATCTGAGAGGGAGGTGGATATATATTATTACTGTGTAAAAACCTAGCAGTACTAGCTGATTTATCTGAGAGGAGGATATATATTATTACCGTGTAAAACCTAGCAGTACTACTTATTTATCTGAGAGGGAGGAGGATATATATTATTACTGTGTAAAACCTAGCAGTACTACTGATTTATCTGAGAGGAGGATATATTTATTACTGTGTAAAACTAGCAGTACTACTGATTTATCTGAGAGGAGGAGAATATTTAGTATTTAGCAGAAAAACATGATCATTTATCTCTCTGAAATAAAACCATCAAGTGATAGATTTTAAACAAATACATGTCTGTCATTGAAACAATCCATTGCATGATTAGATGGTGAAAAAACACCAATGAAGTGGCTGGGTTTGATAAGTTTAAACTCTATTTTAGTCTGTTGTCTTTGTGTTGGTCTATTCTGAGCTCTGCTGGTATTGGCTTTGTAATTTAGAGGCACCACTTTGGTTACATACCTGTGTGTGTGTGTGTGTGTGGTGTCTGTGTGTGTGTGTGTGTGTGTGTGTGTGTGTGTGTGTGTGTGTGTGTGTGTGTGTGTGTGTGTGTGTGTGTGTGTGTGTGTGTGTGTGTGTGTGTGTGTGTGTGTGTGTGTGTGTGTGTGTGTGTGTGTGTGTGTGTGTGTGTGTGTGTGTGTTGTGTGTGTGTGTGTGTGTGTGTGTTCAGAACGTCTCACATGGTCATTGTTGTAGCACACAAAAGCCCAGCCACTCCCCCTCTCCCAGTGCAAACACACAAACAGCTAGTTGAACTCATTCAGACAATCTGTAATGGACTTTATTCTGCCTTTCAAAACAACTCTGCACCATGGCAACAGAGAGGTCTGGGTGTGAGCAGGTACAGCGGGAACAAGAGAGCAACATGCTCTCACAGTCTCGCTGCATAATTAGACGTTTATTTTTCGTTTCTCCATACGTCAAATTCATAGGGTTAAAACCCCCCAGAAATGAAAACGAGTGTCCTAGGATCGAACCCTCAACATTCTGATCCAGAGCCATGGGACTACGCAAAACACAACCCTTTCTTGATGGCAATAGTGCTCACTGTTGCCCCTAGTGCCCGGGTTTTGAAGGCATTTCCCTACGTCCTCAGGACATGGATAGACGTCCAATTTCGAAGTCATTCTTGAACAATCTACCGGGAGAGAGAGAGAATGGAAAAATAGAGGCAAGAGGGGTGGGAAGAGGGAGAGAGAGAGAGAGATTGACCCCATATCAAACCGTCTGGTTTTATTCTATTTTGTCTGTGTATGAACTTAGTATTAGACCTCCTAGCAGATGATGACATTATAAATTAACTGAGTATATGAACCGTAGAGATATCTTGATGCTTTAATCTCTATCATTTCACCTTCCATAGTTTAGGTTGGCTCCAGAATGAGATAAAGATTATTATGTAATGAGGGAGTACGGAAAGTGACCTACTTTTCTAATTTTCTGTGCATCTTTGTTTCGTTTGATAGTTCCAATCTTTTCAAATAACTAATGTCACTGTTTAACAGATTTACTCCCTGAAGAATTTCTGAGAACTTGGATATGAATTCTTCGTTTCATTCTAGGGTTTGTTGGAACCTATCGGAATGCTTTGAAGTGTTCCGTTCCATTGTGAAGTCATATCTCGGTGATGTCATAATGCATTTCATCCCTTTGTCACATCACAAATAGAGAAAGAGATTCTTGTTTTTGTTTTATACTCTCTGCTTTATAGTGGTTACACTCTCTTACAGCTTTACGCTTTACGCTCTCTGCTAGCCTAGTGGTTAGAGTGTTTGGCTACTAACCCGAAAGGTTGCAAGTTCGAATCCCCGAGCTGACAATGTACAAATCTGTCGTTCTGCCGTTGAACAAGGCAGTTAACCCACTGTTCCTAGTCTGTCATTGAAAATTAGAATTTGTTTTTAACTGACTTGCCTACTTAAATAAAAGACAAAATCCCATGTATTATTATGGAGAGAGAGAGATAGAGAGTGCTGAGGGCCTCTGTCAAAGTTATTCTGGTCCTCCTCTCTCTCTGCTCTTCACTGTGTGTCTGTGTTTGGGTACAGGCCTGCTGTGTTTGTATGAGCACATGGCTGGGGTATGGGACACGATCAGATTGGGGAATGGAAACACACAGTCCAGGTGGAGGACACACACACACACACACTTTTCTTAACAGAGAGGGACTTTATTCGTGAACAGATAGAGTCCATCCATGTCCAGTACAGTAGATCTGACCTAGGAACAGCATGGTTAATAAATAAACAATAAAGCAACGGTAGCATGATGCTCAACATCGCAGTCCAATCATATCTAATAAAACAACACTCTGTCACCAATAAATAATCCAATAAATTATAATAACAAGGCGGTTCTATGCTGGTTCTTCAAGGCGGTTCTATGCTGGTTCTTCAAGGAGGTTCTATGCTGGTTCTCCTACAGAAAATTCTACTGTCTGGCGTTGTAGAGTGTGTTCAGTAGATCACTCCGCTGGGTAGGAGCCGGCATCGGTTTCTCCTCCGGTTGTCCCGGTTCTCATGGTTCCAGACCTTTCAGTCCTCTAAGAGAAGCAAGAGAAGGGTCATTATTCAGCTGTTGAAATTCCAGTAATAAAGATCACACACGGGAAAAAAACAGGGGGCACGAGACCAGAGATCAGAGATCAGAGACCAGAGACCAGAGACCAGAGACCAGAGACCAGAGACCAGAGACCAGAGTCCAGAGATCAGAGAACAGAGACCAAGACACAGAGACCAAGCCAGAGTCCCAGAAGATCAGAGACCCAGAGACCAAGAATCGAGATCAGAGACCAGAGACCAGAGCCAGAGCCAGAGAACCAGAGTCCAGAGAACCAAGAGATCAGAGACCCAGAGACAGAGATCAGAGATCAGAGACCAGAGACCAGAGACAGAGGTCAGCCTAGAGCAAGGCAAGAAGGCAATCTGTTGGAGCGAAGCTGTAATGTCATGTAATTAGGCAGACAGGTATGTGGGGAGAATGCTGGCAGGGCCCACCAATGCTTTTGCTTTAGGCTAATGATTCATTGAGTGTGTGTGTGTTAAGATGATGTGGTGTGTGTGTGTGTGGTGGTGTGTGTGTGTGTGTGTGTGTGTGTGTGTGTGTGTGTGTGTGTGTAGGTGTGTGTAAGGTGTGTGGTAAGGGTGTGTGTGTTGTGTGTGTGTTGTGTGTGTGTGTGTTGGGGGGGGGGGGGGGGGGGGGTTATATTTCTTTCACTGCTGTGTCACCACCGTGATGTACATGGTGTGGTTTTCTGTTAGCTGTTGCTTCTCTGCCAGAGCCAAGATAGGTAGACAGAAGTTCTTATGAGTTCTGTAAACTGATAACAGACCAGAGAGGGATGTTAGGTTAACTCGCCTGCGTTGTGACAGACTGTAAATTCAGTACCGACTGGGGCCCGAACTCACAATCCACAACGTACACAAGAATCACCGTCAAATACCAACTGACGCCAGACACAGCCAACACATCTGGACCTGGTGCTGACCCAGAACAGCCAACACATCTGGACCTGGTGCTGACCCAGAACAGCCAACACATCTGGACCTGGTGCCGACCCAGAACAGCCAACACATCTGGACCTGGTGCCGACCCAGAACAGCCAACACATCTGGACCTGGTGCTGACCCAGAACAGCCAATATATCTGGACCTGGTGCTACAGTACTTTTATGGCTCAGAAAGACAGTAGCAACTTGGTCACCTGATACACATTCAACCAGGATCTACGGTGTGTAAGACCTGTTATAGATCCTACACATTCGACCAGGATCTACAGTGTGTAAGACCTGTTATAGATCCTACACATTCTACCAGGATCTACGGTGTGTAAGATCTGTTATAGATCCTACACATTCGACCAGGATCTACGGTGTGTAAGATCTGTTATAGATCCTACACATTCGACCAGGATCTACGGTGTGTAAAACCTGTTATGGATCCTACACATTTCTGGGACTGACAGATGGAAGTCTGGTATTCTAGCACGACCCAGTTAATGGAAAATCCATTCAGACAGAGGTACTGTATGTACTGTGTATAGCTCTGCTATTACTCATGTTGTTAGCAGCATCGTCACACTAATTAGTCTCAGGTAACAACATGGTGGACGATATAAAGTGCTTTCAAGAAAGTATTCATACAACCTTGACTTATTCTATATTTTGTTGTGTTACAGCCTGAATTCAAAATGGATCAAATATATATATATAAATAAATATATATATATTCTCACCCAACTACACACAATAACACACAATAACCCATAATGCCAAAGTGAAAAACATGTTTTTTTAAAGAAATGTGTGCAAATGTATTTAAAATTAAATACAGAAATACCACCGTGACATAAGTATTCACACCCCTGAGGTTAGAATCACCTTTGGCAGCGATTACAGCTGTGAGTCTTTCTGGGTAAGTCTCTACGAGCTTTACACACCTGGATTGTACAATATGTGCACATTATTCTTTAAAAATTAAAGCTCTGTCAAGGTGGTTGTTGATCATTGCTAGACAGCCATTTTCAAGTCTTGCCATAGATTTTAAAGCTGAGTTAAGTCAAAACTGTAACTGGGCCACTCAGGAACATTCACTGTCGTCTTGGTAAGTAACTCCAGTGTATATTTGGTCCTGTGTTTTAGGTTATTGTCCTGCTGAAAGGTGATTTAGTCTCTGTGTCTGTTGGAAAGCAGACTGAACCAGGTTTTCCTCTAGGCTTTTGCCTGTGCTTAGCTCTAGTCCGTTTCTTTTTACTCTTAAAAACTCCTTAGTTCTTGCGGATGACAAGCATACCCGTAACATGATGCAGCCACCACCATGCTTGAACATATGAAGAGTGGTACTCAGGGATGTGTTGGATTTGCTCCAAACATAACGCTTTGTATTCAGGACATAAAGTTCCTTTCTTTGTTACATTATCTGCAGTTCTACCTTATTACCTTGTTGTAAACAGGATGCATGTTTTGGAATGTTTTTTATTCTGTACAGAACTTCCTTCTTTTTACTCTGTCATTTAGGTTAGTATTGTGGAGTAACTACAATGTTGTTGATCCATCCTAAATATTTTCCTATCACAGCCATTAAACTCTGTAACTTAAAGTCACCATTGGCCTCATGGTGAAATCCCTGAGCGGTTTCCTTCCTCTCCGGCAACTGAGTTAGGAAGTACGCCTGCATCTTTGTAGTGACTGGGTTTTTTGATACACCATCCAAAGTGTAATTAATAATTTCAACATGTTCAAAGGGATATTCAATGTCTGCTTTTTTGCTGCTCGACTGAGGTACCTTACAGATAATTGTATGTGTGGGGTACAGAGATGAGGTAGTCATTCATAAATCATGTTAAACACTATTATTACACACAGAGTGAATCCACGCAACATATTATGTGACTTGTTAAGCATATTTTTACTCCAGAACTTCTTTAGGTTTGCCATAACAAAGAGGTTGAATACCTATTGACTAAAGACATTTCAGCTTTTAATTTGTAATTAACTTGTAAACATTTCTAAAAATGTAATTCCACTTGGACATGAGGGGGTATTGTGTTTAGCCCAGTGACACAAAATCTCAATTTAGTCCATTTTAAATTCAGGCTGTAACACAACAACACTGAACTGGCTTCTATCCTCAAGCCAAGAGACTGCTAAATAGCTAGCGAAATGGCTTGTATCTTTCTTATTGCACTGTCTCTATGCACTCTGACAGGACTCTAAACACTCACAGGACTCTACACACTCTGACAGGACTCTACACACTCACAGGACTCTACACACTCTGACAGGACTCTACACACTGACAGGACTCTACACACTGACAGGACTCTACACACTCACAGGACTCTACACACTGACAGGACTGCCTTAATACACTCACTAGGACTCTAACACACTCTGACGAGGACTCTACAATGACAGCACTCTAGACAGGAACTCTGACACACTCGACAGGACACTAGACGACTCATACACTGCAACAGTACTCGTACACACTCGGACAGAGAACTCTACAGCTTACACACTGACAGGACTCTAACACACCACCAGGACTCTACACACTGAGCAGGACACTGCTGACAGGACTCTGAACACACACTGACAGGACTCTACACACTGACAGACTCTACACATTCTGACAGGACTCTAAACAGGACTCTACACACTGGCGTTAGACTCCAACAGGGACTCTACACACTGACAGGACTCTAACCAGGACTGCTACACACTACAGGACTTTAAACACAGACTCTACACACTGACAGGCCTCTACAGGACTCTACAACATGACAGGACTCTGAAAAAAAAGTAAAAAACCCAGAAGGGAAAAATAAATGAAAAAACCTTACACATGACAGGACTCTAACAGGACTCTACACACTGACAGACTTAACAGGACCTCTATCACACTGGACAGGACTCTTAACAGGACTCTAATCTAACTGACAGGACTCTAACAGGACTCTACACACTGACAGGACTCTAACAGGACTCTACAGGCACTAGACAGACTCTACTACGGACTCTTAACAGGACTCTAACAGACTACTGACAGGCGACTCTAACAGACTCTAACAGGACTCTAATACAGGACTCTACACAGGCTCGACAGGACTCTAAACAGGACTCTAACGAAGAAGACTCTCTCTACACACTGAGAGGACTCTAAAGGACTCTCTACACTCTGACCAGGACTCTACACACTGACGAGGACTCTAACAGGACCTGCTACAGAAGACTACTGAACGAGAAACTCTTAACAGGACTCTACACACTGACAGGACTCTAACAGAACTCTACACACTGACAGGACTCTAACGAGACTCTAACAGGACTCTACACACTGAGAGGACTCTAACAGGACTCTACACACTGACAGGACTCTAACAGGACTCTACACACTGACAGGACTCTAACAGGACTCTACCACACTGACAGGACTCATAACAGGACTCTAACAGGACTCTACCAACACTGACAGGACTCTAACAGGACTCTAACAGGACTCTACACACTGAGAGGACCTAACAGGACTCTACAACTCTGACAGGACTCTACACACTGACAGGACTCTACAGGACTCTACACACTGACAGACTCTAACAGGACCTCTACAACACTGACAGGACTCTAACAGACTCTACACACTGACAGGACTCTACAGAACTCTAAACGAGGACTCTACACACTGAGAGAAAATCTTAACAGGACTCTACAACAACTGACAGGAACTCTACACAGGACTCTACACACTGACAGGACTCTAACAGGACCTGATCACACACTGACAGAAACTCTAACAGGACTCTACACACTGACAGGACTCTAACAGGACTCTCACACTGAACAGAACTCGTAACAGACTGCTATCACACGGGACAGTTAAACGGTTGAGACTTGATACTCACTGTGTGCAGGCCATGAGCAGTATGGCGAGGCAGCTGACGCTGGAGAGGACCACAGCTATGATGACCAGGACAGTCTGAACCACCTCAGCTCTGCCGCTGTCTTCCTTGTTCGTCGTAGGCAGGAGCAGGATCCCACAGCGCTCGCCGTCATAACCTTTATTACACCTGCAGGGGGGACAGATGGTCAACCGATTCATTAAATCTGTCAATCAATGAGAAAGTATGTCAGTCAGATAGTCAGTCAGTCAGTCAGTCAATCAGTCAGTCAGTCAGTCAGTCAGTCAGTCAGATAGTCAGTCAATCAGTCAGTCAGATAGTCAGTCAATCAGTCAGTCAGTCAGTCAGTCAGTCAGATAGTCAGTCAATCAGTCAGTCAGTCAGATAGTCAGTCAGTCAGTCAGTCAGTCAGTCAATCAGTCAGTCAGTCAGTCAGTCAGTCAGTCAATCTATCCTTCATTCTATCCATCATCCACCCACCCACACACGCACACGCACACGCACACGCACACGCACACGCACACACACACACCTGTGTTGTACTCACATGCACACTGGCTCTCTCAGGTCTGCCATGTACTTGCAGAGTCCATGGATACAGTAGCCCTTGTGGGAAGAGCTACAAGGGTCCTCTGTGACACGCTCTGACGTCTGGTGTGTGTGTCCGGCCGGGAACTCCGACGTGTGTCCCGATGACCTGTGTCCTGATGACGTGTGTCCTGATGACGTGTGTCCTGATGACGTGTGTCCTGATGACGTGTGTCCCGATGGCGTGTGTCCTGGTGACGTGTGTCCTGATGACGTGTGTTCAGGGTTGACGGCTGTGGGGATTTTTGTCCTCTTCTTCTTCTTTCCTTTATTCCCTTTTCCTTTCTGACCTTTCCCCTTTTCTTTTTGGTCCTTACTGTGACGCAGCACCGCTGGGAAACAACAGATGGTTATTATCATGTTCTGATTATTAGAGAAAAGGGGGAGACAGATGGGAGAAAAGGGGGAGACAGATGGGAAACAGATGGGAGACAGATGGGAAACAGATGGGAGACAGATTGGAGAGATGGGAAACAGATGGGAGACAGATGGGAGAGAGGGGAAACAGATGGGAGACAGATTGGAGAGATGGGAACAACTAAGGGACTGTGAGGGAAGTTAGGTACAGAGAAGAGGAGCCAGGACCGCTTTATTAAAGACATTTTACAGAGGGGTATGTATTGTGTATTGCATAATCCTATTTGATGCTGTAGCAGTAACGATCCAAAATTAAATCTAAGAATCGGTTCTACTTTAGCCACAAAGCTCTTCATCATCTGCCCAAACACTATCTTCGTAAAACTGATCATCCTACGATTCTACGACTTCGGGATGTCATCTATACATAACTCTCAGCTCCTTCTCTCATAACTCACTCGTATCTCTCTCCCACAAATGGATCGCTCGATTTATCACAAGTGCCGCTCTATACCGTTTGTGCACTTCTTTAAAGCGACAATGTGTCTAATCTTATCTTAGTCCATTCACTCACTTCTCTAACATCACACCACTGCGACCTGTAGCTACTCAAAGGCTTCTCTCCTCTATTGCCTCTAAACAGCATAGCGCTTCGGTCTCCTCTCATGGCGCTTTTACACAAATCACAGGCTTTTGTCGCTCATTCTTCATCTAATAGCAATCAGAGACGTGATCTATCAATGGTCTCTCGCTACTGGTCCATGGTTCTCTAAAATCACAAGGCTGGTCTTTCTTAAGCTTCTAGCGCGTATAACCACCACGCGTATCTAGTCTGCATAGCACCCACCGTATGACTCATCTAAAATCAACGACTTTCCATCGCTCTCTAGGTACTTTACTCCTCTATTGTCAAACACAAGGCTTCCGCGCTCCTTGCCGTTCTATCCACTTCTGTCTTGCCTTGCCTCTAAACACCAAGGCTTCTGTCCTCTCCTTGCCCTCTAAACACAACGGCTTTCTGTCCTCTTACTTCCTCTAAACAAAGGCTTCTGTCCTCTCCCCTGCGTAAAACAAGGCTTTTCCTCTCTTCCCTCTAACCTTCTGGCCCTCCAAAACACAAGGCTTTGTCCTCTGCCTTGCCTCTAAACACAAGGTTCTGTCCTCTACTTCCCTCTAAAACCAAGCTTCTGTCCCTTCTGCCGCTAAACAGTTGCCTCTCCTTGTCTTAACACAAGGCTTCTGTCCTCTCTTGCCCTCTAACACAAGGCTTCTGTCCTCTACTTCCTCTACAACACAAGGCTTCTGTCCTCTCTTGCCTCTAAACACAGGCTCTGTCTCTCCTTGTCTACAAGTTCTCCACTGTCAAAAGGCTCTCTCTCCCTGCCTAAAACAGCTCCCACTCAAACAGGCTTCTGATCTCCTACTTGCCTCTAAACACAAGGCTTCTTCTCTAAAAACCAAGCTCACCCTCCTATCCATTCCGCCAAACTAAACACAACACAACAGCAGCAATTCATATGGTAATTACGAGCCGGTCTAACTTACCAAACACAGCAGAGAGAGAGGATAGAGCTGTTCATGTCTAGGAGTGTGTGTGATGGTGTGTGTTGGTGCGTGTTTGTTTTCCGACAGACAGACAGTGAGAGTGTGTGTGTGTGTGTGTTTTCTGCGCTGACCAGACAGTGAGAGGTAGTGTGGGTGTGGTGTGTGTTCTGTGCTGACAGACAGTGAGAGCAGTGTGTGTGTGTGTGTGTTCGCCTGACAGACCAGTGAGGAGACTGTGTGTGTGTGTGTGTTCGCGCACGACAGACTGTCTTCTGGTCTCTCCTTCCTCTGCTATTAAGGGGTTGGTCTGGCTCTTATAGACATAACGCTCAGTAGAGAGAGAGTGAGAGTGTGTGTGGGTGCGTGTGCGTGTGCGTGCTGCGTGTGTGTGTGTGTGTGTGTGTGTGTGTGTGTGTGTGTGTGTGTGCTGTGTGTTGTGTGTGTGTGTGTGTGTGCTGTGTGTGTGTTGTGTGGTGTGTGTGTGTGCTTTCAAGTAATGTAATGCATTACTTGCCCAAACGTAAGGGGAATGTATTTATGATGTCATGTTCTTGTAACATGGCTTCTGTGGAATATAATGAGTAAGATCCTCAACACTTCTGTTCATTACAGTTACACATTACCACAACAGCACACACACACAACACCACACACCACACACACACACACACACACACACACCACACACACACACACACACACAACACAACACAACACCACACCACACACCTGTTAGAGTCCCATTGTCGGTTGTCGAGGTCAAAACAGGTTTGTAAGTATTTACCAGTGTTGTTCAGGCGATTGAACAGTTGTTTGATAAGTCAATTAGGGAGTGTACATACTCATAATATTAGTGTAATTGCTTTGACGACATTCTGGTAAATATTATTAATACGTTGTTCTTCAGATGATCTTCAGGATGAGTGTGGTTACGTTACTTGTCCAGGCAAAGCTGAAAACATTCCCAGGACATTAGCTAAATCCTCATTAAGTTCGTAGTTTTAGGGTTTGACTAGACATTAGGTTGATAAACTCCCAAAAACATCAAATAATGGTTTTTGGGAACAAAATGTTTTTTGTTTTGTTCTTCAGAGACAATGTTTAAAATGAAAAAATCCTGGATTGCTTTCACAAGGTACTACTATAAAATGTTGTTTCATTGAAATGCAACAGCCACACACAGAACATTCCCCTTATTCAGAGGGGTGGGATTAAATACGGACACAATTTCAGTTGAATGCATATCAGTTGGACAACTGAAGGTATCCCCCCACGACCTAGGTATCCCCCTTCCCTTTCCTTTCCTTCTTACATTGTCTCCTACATTATCCCC
>NW_019942770.1:406998-411816 GCF_002910315.2 Salvelinus sp. IW2-2015 | reverse complement strand
AACAGCATGCGGAGAGAGGGGGAACAGATGGGAGAGAGAGGGGAAGCAGATAGGAGACAGATGGGAAACATATGGGAGACAGATGGGAGAGAGGGGGAAACAGTTGGGAGACAGATGGGAGAGAGGGGGGAAACAGGTGGGAGAGAGAGGGGAAACAGATAGGACAGATGGAGACAGACTGGAGACAGGTGGGACAGAGGGGAAGACAGATGGGAGACAAGTGGGAGAGAGATGGGAGGAGGGGAAGACAGATGGGAGACTAATGGGAGAAGGTGGAGACAGATGGGAACAAGTGGGAGAGAGGGGAAGACAGATGGGAGACTAATGGGAGAGGTGGAGACAGATGGAGACTAATGGAGAGAGATAGGAGACAGATGGAGAGGTGGAGACAGATGAGAGAGATGGAGACAGATAGGAGACAGATAGGAGACAGATGGGACACAGATGGAGACAGACTGGAGACATGGGACAGAGGGGAAGACATAGGGGACTAATGGAGAGAGATGGAGAGGTGGAGACAGATGGGAGACTAATGGGAGAGGTGGAGACAGATGGAGAGAGGGAAGACAGATGGGAGACTAATGGAGAGAGATGGAGAGGTGGAGACAGATGGGAGACTAATGGAGAGGGGGAAGACAGATGGGAGACAGGTGGGAGAGAGGGGAGGTGGGGCTGTCTGCTAGAGGGTACTAGGGACTACTGGGGTAGGAGCTAGGGGCTATCTGCTAGAGGGTACTAGGGACTACTGGGGTAGGAGCTAGGAGCTGTCTGCTAGAGGGTACTAGGACTACTGGGGTAGGAGCTAGGAGCTGTCTGCTAGAGGGTACTAGGGACTACTGGGGTAGGAGCTAGGAGCTGTCTGCTAGAGGTATAGGGACTACTGGGGTAGGAGCTAGGGCTATCGCTAGAGGGACTAGGGATACTGGGTAGGAGCTAGGGGCTATCTGCTAGAGGGTACTAGGGACTACTGGGGTAGGAGCTAGGAGCTGTCTGCTAGAGGGTCTAGGGACTATGGGGTAGGAGCTAGGAGCTGTCTGCTAGAGGGTACTAGGGACTACTGGGGTAGGAGCTAGGAGCTGTCTGCTAGAGGGTACTAGGGACTACTGGGGTAGGAGCTAGGGGCTATCTGCTAGAGGGAACTGGGACTACTGGGTAGAGCTAGGAGCTGTTGCCCCTTTCCCCCCTTCCCCGCAAGGTTCCTTTTATTTATACCTTTATTTAACTAGGCAAGTCAATTAAGAACAAATTCTTATTTACAATGACGGCCTACCCCGGCCAAACCCTAACCTGTGCGCCGCCTTATGGGACTCCCCAATCACGGCCAGTTGTGATACAGCCTGGAATCGAACCAGGGTCTGTTATGACGCCTCTAGCACTGAGATACAGGGTAATAAAGGAAATATATATATATAAAATATATGTGTATATATATGTATGTGTATATGTATGTATTTTTATATATATGTGAATATATGTATGTGTAAGTAAGTCCATATATATATATAGGCGGCAGGTAGCCTAGTGGTTAGAGCGCTGGACTAGTAACCGACAGGTTGCTAGATTGGATCCCCGAGCTGACAAGGTAAATATCTGTCATTCTGCCCCCTGAACAAGGCAGTTAACCCACTGTTCCTAGGCCGTTATTGAAAATAAGAATTTGTTCTTAACTGACTTGCCTAGTTAAATATACTGTATATTTGCCAAAAAATATGTGGGGCATTGTAAGTGATGCAGACAATTACATTGATGGAAGCTTTAAAGCTGATCTACCCCTAAAATACTATAAAATTACTTTTTAAAACAACATGACTGTAAGGTTTTAACTTTAGGATAACCTTCAGGGCCACAGATAGAACAACGAGCCAGACGGTTCACTGGATAAATCAGAAGCATCCGGTCGGAATCCGGTTGGCCCTCGCTACATATTCGTCGCCAGACCCACTGGCTCCAGGTCAGCTATAAGTCTATGCTAGGTAAAGCTCCGCTTTATCTCAGCTCACTGATCACCATAACAACACCCACCCGTAGCACGCGCCCCAGCAGGTATATCTCACTGGTCATCCCCAAAGTCAACACCTCCTTTGGCCGCCTTTCCTTCCAGTTCTCTGCTGCCATTGACTGGAAAGAAATGCAAAGATCACTGAAGTTGGAGACTCTTAACTCCCTCACCAACTTTAAACATCAGCTGTCAGAGCAGCTTACCGATCGCTGCAGCTGTACACAGCCCATCTGTAAATAGCCCATCCAACTACCTACCTCATCCCCATATTGTTTTTATTTACTTTTTTTGCTCTTTTGCACACCAGTATTTCTACTTGCGCACCATCATCTGCTCATCTATCACCTCAGTGTTAATTTGCTAAATTGTAATTATTTCGCTACTATGGCCTATTTATTGCCTTACCTCTTTACTCCATTTGCACACAGTGTATATAGACTTTTATATTGTGTTACTGACTGTACTTTTGTTTATTCCATGTGTAACTCTGTGTTGTTGTTTGTGTCGCACTGCTTTGCTTTATCTTGGCCAGGTCACAGTTGTAAATGAGAACTTGTTCTCAACTGGCCTACCTGGTTAAATAAAGGTTAAATAAATAAAAATAAAACATTTAAAATCCCACTCACTACCAAATATGGTGATGAGAGGAAACCCAGTGGCCAGGAGTGGAAGAAGATGGCCGACATTCTGAAAATGTTCTCATCATTTTAAACATTTGATCTCAATACTAAAATCTGTTCCTAACAGAGTAAGACTACATTTTGTAAACTTTACCCGTTGCCAGAGTTTAAATAAATTGTGTTGTTTAGAAGGAGTGCAAAGGGACAATTGAGTTATTGCATACGCCCACTTCACAGAGTATATAATATACGAATACATGTTAGAACGGGCCAATAGGATCTTGCTAGCTCATGCTTGGCTCTGCCCACCTCCTTGCTTGTTCTGCCCTCTATGATTAATTTGCTCCGATTGGAAATGACAGGCTGTGGTCTGTCCTTGGTTAGTTATACAAAGTGTGTGTGTGTGTGTGTGTGTGTGTGTGGGTGTGTGGTGTGTGTGTTGTGTGTTTGTGTGTGTGTGTGTGTGGTGTGTGTGGTGTGTGTGTGTGTTGTGTGTAAATGTATGTGTTGTGTGTGTGGCTGTAAATGTCTGTGTGTTCTCATGTGAACCAAGGTTTTTTTCTGGTCATGGTGCTAATTACAAGTAACTAGTGTCTAATCATATTGTATTTATATACCTCTTACAATCAGCTTATATATCAAAGGTGCTGTACAGAAACCCAGCCTAAAACCACAAACAGGCAAAAGCAATGCAGGTGTAAGAAACAACGGTGGCTAGGAAAAACTCCCTAGAAAGGCCCAAACCTAGGAAGAAACCTAGACGAGGAACCAGGCTATGAGGGGTGGCCAGTCCTCTTCTGGCTGTGCTAAGGGAAGGAGATTATAACAGAAGCATGGCCAAGATGGTTCAAGATGTTCATAAATGACCAGCAGCGGTCAAGATAATAATAATCACAGTAGTTGTCGAGGGTGCAACACGTAGCTCCCAGGAGTAAATGTCAGTTTGGCTTTCAAATAGCCCAATCATTTAAGAGTATCTCTAAACCGCTCTGCGGTCTCTAGAGAGTTTGAAAACAGCAGGTCGGGAACAGATAGCACGTCCGGTGAACAGGTCAGGGTTCCATAGCGCAGGCAGACAGTTGAAACTGGAGGCAGCAGCACAGCAGGTGACGGGGGAAAGTAAGGAGTCATCATGCCAGGTAGTCCTGAGGCATGTCCTAGGGCTCAGGTCCTCCGAGAGAAAGAGAGAAGAAAGAAAGAAAGAGAGAAAGAGAGAATTAGAGAGAGCATACTTAAATTCACACAGGACACGATAAGACAGGAGAAATACTCCAGATATAACAGACTGACCTAGCCCCGACACATAAGCTACTGCAGCATAAATCTGGAGGCTGAGACAGGAGGGTCAGAAGACACATATATCTACCTCCAGTTTGAGATGTTCAATCTCTAGGACTCTGTTATTGTGCTATGCTCTCTTTTCCAGATGTTGTCATAGTTTCAATAGCAGTGTGTCTGACCTCTTCCAACGACATGTCGGTATTCTAACATTCTCTTTGAAGGTTGGTGGAAATATCCGTCACGTCCTCCCCTAATACAACAACATCTATCCACGTCCGCGGACGGCACAGTGCAACGCTGCCTGCATGGCCATCATTCCCGAGGTTTATCACCGGGATTCCATCCAGGAGGAATGGAGGAAACAGAGAAGACAGACATAACAAGGTAACGAAGTATCCACACCCTCACTCTATTATCCCTGCAGGCTACAAATTAACAATCAACAACTGAATAGTACCCCCCCCCCCCCCCACACACACCTGTCAAAGATTTGTATAACTAACCAAGGACAAAGAACACGCTGTCTTTCAATCGGAGCAAATTAATCATAGAGGGCAGAACAAGCAAGGAGGTGGGCAGAGCCAAGCATGAGCTAGCAAGATCCTATTGGCCCCGTTCTTAACATTATTCGTAATTATATACTCTGTGAGTGGGCGTATGCATAACTCAATTGTCCCTTTGCACTCCTTCTAACAACACAATTTATTTAACTCTGGCAACGGGAAAGTTTACAAAATGTAGTCTTACTCTGTAGGAACAGATTTTAGTATGGAGATCAAATGTTTAAAATGATGAGACATTTTCAGAATGTCGGCCATCTTCTTCCACTCCTGGCCACTGGTTTCTATCCATTTTGGTAGTGAGTGGGATTTTAAATGTTTTTATTTTTATTATTACCCTTTAATTTACCCAGGTAGG
>NW_019942770.1:404951-406973 GCF_002910315.2 Salvelinus sp. IW2-2015 | reverse complement strand
CATCATGCCAGGTAGTCTGAGGCATGTCCTAGGGCTCAGGTCCTCCGAGAGAGAGAGAAAAGAAAGAAAGAAAGAGAGAAAGAGAGAATTAGAGAGAGCATACTTAAATTCACACAGGACACGATAAGACAGGAGAAATACTCCAGATATAACAGACTGACCTAGCCCCGACACATAAGCTACTGCAGCATAAATCTGGAGGCTGAGACAGGAGGCAGGAAGACACATATATCTACCTCCAGTTTGAGATGTTCAGATCTCTAGGACTCTGTTATTGTGCTATGCTCTCTTTTCCAGATGTTGTCATAGTTTCAATAGCAGTGTGTCTGACCTCTTCCCAACGACATGTCAGGTATTCTAACATTCTCTTTGGAAGGTTGGTGAAAATTCCGTCACGTCCTCCCCTAAACAACCATCTATCCACGTCACGGCGGACCACAGTGCAACGCTGCCTGCATGGCCATCATTCCCGAGGTTTATCACCGGGATTCCATCCAGAGAGAATGGAGGAAACAGAGAAGACAGACATAACAAGGTAACGAAGTATCCACACCCTCACTCTATTATCCCTGCAGGTCACAAATTACACATCAGCACAACTGAATAGTACACCCCCCCCCCCCCCCACACACACCTGTCAAAGAACACACACACACACACACACACACACACATTCAGTGATCAATTGAAAGCAACTTTATACATTGTTCCACTTATTTTGACTTGTAGTTATTATACATCTTTACAATGTTCCTCCTCGTACCATTAAAAATAGAAACGCCATTCAATCATTAAAACGTGCAGACTGGTCTGGAATAGTTTCATTGTACACAACTTTTTGATACTATTAAACTTTTATTAAACTTACTAAACTTCATTCACTTTCATGGGATTTCTTCAACATTCTAAGCTTCCATTGTATTTGTATTTATTATGGATCCCCATTAGCTGCTGTCATGGCAGTAGCTACTCTTCCTGGGGTTTATTATGGATCCCCATTAGCTGCTGCCAAGGCAACAGCTACTCTTCCTGGGGTTTATTATGGATCCCCATTAGTTCCTGCCCTGGCAGCAGCTACTCTTCCTGGGGTTTATTATGGATCCCCATTAGTTCCTGCCAAGGCAACAGCTACTCTTCCTGGGGTTTATTCTGGATCCCCATTAGTTCCTGTCAAGGCAGCAGCTACTCTTCCTGGGGTTTATTCTGGATCCCCATTAGTTCCTGACAAGGCAGCTGCTACTCTTCCTGGAGTTTATTCTGGATCCCCATTAGTTCCTGTCAAGGCAGCAGCTACTCTTCCTGGGGTTTATTCTGGATCCCCATTAGTTCCTGCCAAGGCAGCTGCTACTCTTCCTGGGATCCAAACACACCAAAGCGTCCACATTACATATTAAACAAAAGATAAAACAGTGATGTTTGTACTGAATGAGCTAAAGATAAAACAGTACATCATATAACATCCCTATACCACCACATTATCCACACCACAACATGTTCAATACCACCATACAGCAATATCACCATGTGTGAGTAAGCATGTATCTTCACAGTCCCCACTGTTCCATAAGGTGTATTTTTATCTGTTTTTTAAATCTGATTCTACCGCTGCATCAGTTACCTGATGTGGAATAGAGTTCCATGTAGTCATGGCTCTATGTAGTACTGTGTGACTCCCGTAGTCTGTTCTGGACTTGGGTACTCTGAAGAGACCTCCTGTGACATGTCTTGTGGGGTATTTATGGGTGTCTGAGCTGTGTGCTAGTCATTTAAACAGACACTTCTGTACATTCAACATGTCAATACCTCTCACAAATACAAGTAGTGATGAAGTCAATCTCTCTTCCACTTTGAGCCATGAGAGATTGACATGCACGTTAGCTCTCCGTGTACTTTTAAGGGCCAGACGTGCTGCCCTGTTCTGAGCCAGTCGTGCTGCCCTGTTCTGAGCCAACCGTGCTGCCCTGTTCTGAGCCAACCGTGCTGCCCTCTTCTGAGCCAACCGTGCTGCCCTGTTCTGAGCCA
>NW_019942770.1:395206-404423 GCF_002910315.2 Salvelinus sp. IW2-2015 | reverse complement strand
TGAGCATTCCGTGCTGGCCCTGTTCTGAGCCAACCGTGCCTGCCTGTTCTGAGCCACCTTGCTGCCCTGTTCTGAGCTATGCGCGTGCGCCCTGTTCTGAGCCAACCGTGCTGCCTGTTCTGAGCCAGACGGCTGCCCTGTGTGCTGGAGCCAGACGTGCTGGCCCTGTTCTGAGCCAGACCGTGCTGCCCTGTTCTGACCAGACGTGCGGCCCTGTTCTGAGCAGACGTTGCTGCCCTGTTCTGAGGCCAACCGTTGCGCCCTTGTTTCGCGAAGGAGAACAGCCGCTGCCCTGTTCTGAGCCAGACGTGCTGCCCTGTTCTGAGCCAGCTGTGCTGCCCTGTTCTGAGCCAGCTGTGCTGCCCTGTTCTGAGCCAACTGCAAAAGTCCCTCTTTGTGGCACCTGACCACACTACTGAACAGTAGCACAGGTGCAACAAAACTAGGGCCTGTAGGACCTGCCTTGTTGATAGTGTTGTTAAGGTTTTTACTATCATTCTTTATATCATGTATCTTTGTTTCATAGAATAGTTAATTTTTTATTTAGTTTAATCACATTATTTCTTAATTTTCAATACGTTTGCCAATCAGTTGGGCTGCCAGCTTATTTGCCATACCTTTTGCCTCATCCCTCTCAACCATACCATTTTTCAAATCCTCAACAATCCAAGGGGATTTACCAGTTTTACAGTCATTTTTTTAATGGGAGCATGCTTATTAGTAACTGGAATAAGCAATTTCATAAATGTGTCAAGTGCAGCGTCTGGTTGCTCCTCATTACACACCACAGACCAGCAAATACTCTTTACATCATCAATATATGAATCACTACAAAACTTATTATATGACCTCTTATATACTATATTAGGCCCAGCCTTTGGATCTTTGGTTTTCCTAGATATGGCTACTATATGGTGATCACTACATCCGATGGATTTGGATACTGCTTGAAAGCAACGTTCTGCTGCATTAGTAAAGATGTGATCAATACATGTTGATGATTTAACTCCTGTGCTGTTTGTAAATACCCTGATAGGTTTGACTGATAACCTGAACCAGGTTACAGGCACTGGTTACAGTTTGAAGTTTTTTTTCTTGAGTGGGCAGCTTGTTGAGAGACGGCCAATATTGAAATCACCCAGAGAATATACCTCTCTGTTGATATCACATACATTATCCAGATACTGACTGTTAGCACTTGGTGGTCTACAGCAGCTTCCCAACAGAATGGGCTTTAGGTGAGGCAGGTGAACCTGTAGCCATATTACTTCAACAGTATTTAACATGAGATCCTCTCTAAGCTTTACAGGAATGTGGTTCTGAATATGGACCGCAACACCGCCCCCGTTTGCATTTCTGTCTTTTCGGCAGATGTTATAACCATGTATTGCTACCACTGTATCATCAAAGGTGTTATCTAAGTGAGTTTCAGAGATAGTCAGAATATGAATGTAATCTGTTACAAGAAGATATTGACATCATGGACCTTGTTTCTTCGTATGTTAATATGGTCTATTTTTAGCACTTTTCTGCGTTTGCTTGATTGTTTTTAATGTTTTACTGGGAAGCGTATCAGAAGTAGACATGCTCATGTTATTTATATTGGAGCTGATAGTGCAGTGTGACCTGCACAATGTGGTCTTCCTACTAGGAGACACCACCTCAGTGTTAACAGTGGTCTTCCTACTAGGACACACCACCTCAGTGCTAACAGTATAACTCTGGTTCATAGGCTCATGATTACTGCTTACAACAGCTGTAGGATTAACAGAGGTATTCAGGACAATTAGGGGGACATAAAATAAGTTACTTACATTGTGTCTCCCAACGCTCCTAGGATAATGTACTTTAGCTTCATCATTATGACGACTCATTGTCACAACCCTTTGCCTTGATGACAGCTTTGTACACTCTTGGCATTCTCTCAACCAGCTTCTACTGGAATGCTTTTCCAACAGTCTTGAAGGAGTTCACACATATGCTGAGCACTTGTTGGCTGCTTTTCCATCACTCTGCGGTCCATCTCATCCAAAACCATCTCAATTGGGTTGAGGTCAGGTGATTGTGGAGGCCAGGTCATCTGATGCAGCACTCCATCACTCTCCTTCTTGGTCAAATAGCCCTTACACAGCCTGGAGGTGTGTTGGATCACTGTCCTGTTGTAAAACAAATGATACTCCCACTAAGCGCGAACCAGATGTGATGGTGTATCGTTGCAGAATGCTGTGGTAGTCATGCTGGTTAAGTGTGCCTTGAACTCTAAATAAATCACAGACTGTGTCACCAGCAAAGCACCCCCACACCATCACACCTCCTCCTCCATGCTTCACGGTGGGAACCACACATGCAGAGATCATCCATTCACCTACTATGCGTCTCACAAAGACACAGTGGTTGGAACCAAAAATCTCAAATTTGGACTATTCAGAACAAAGGACAGATTTACACCGATCTAACGTCCATTGCCCGTGTTTCTTGGCCCAAGCAAGTCTGTTCTTCTTATTGGTGTCCTTTAGTAGTGGTTTCTTTGCAGAAATTCGACCATGAAGTCCTGGTTCACGCAGTCTCCTCTGAACAATTGGGTTTTCTAATGATCACTTATCCTTTTAAAATGATCAACTTGGATTAGCTAACACAACGTGCCATTGGAACACAGGAGTGATGGTTGCTGATAATGGGCCTCTCTACGCCTATGTAGATATTCCATTTAAAAATCTGCCGTTGCCAGCTACAATAGTCATTTACAACATTACCAATGTCTACACTGTATTCCTGATCAATTTGATGTTTAATGGACAACAAATGTGTTTTTCTTTCAAAAACAAGGACATTTCTAACTTTTGAACGTTAGTGTGTGTATATAAAGTACATATATTGTGTTTGTGTATATTTATATTGTATTATACAAAAGTGTCTTCCCTGTCATATTTTTTTTATTTTTATAAACATAATTTGTATAAATTAGCATAAAATAACTCACTAACATTAACTTTTGAACCTGTTGCTTTTCCCATTGACATTTCAAATTTGGACGTTAGCACGTCGAGCGCACTGATTGGTGATTGGATCCCCCCCCTCGTTTACAGTATGTGTTGTCCCCGTGCTGGCTTGTCATCTCGTTAGTCAGTATGTGTTGTCCCCGTGCTGGCTTGTCATCTCGTTAGTCAGTATGTGTTGTNGGCTTGTCATCTCGTTAGTCAGTATGTGTTGTCCCCGTGCTGGCTTGTCATCTCGTTAGTCAGTATGTGTTGTCCCCGTGCTGGCTTGTCATCTCTCTAGTCAGAAGGTGTTTCACAGGTGATATTTAAGAGCTGCTGGCCCAGTGCTCCAGTTGGTATGAGAGATGTTGATAGCGCTGCTTTTTAAAGTTGATAAACCAAAACTTTCTGTCTTGTATCTCCCCCTTGTTTGGTTTGGTTTGCTCCACTTATTTTTCCTCCATATCATACGTTGGTGTGGGTCTTTGTTTTTGTGTGCCTTGTCTGAGGTAAATTTAGTAGGCACTCACGGTGGGTGTCATTTGGAACCCACTTTCTTGTTGCTAAGCAACATTCAGTGGACTCATGGTGGGTGTCATTTGGAACACACTTTCTTGTTGCTAAGCAACATTCAGTGGACTCGTGGTGGGTGTCATTTGGAACACACTTTCTTGTTGCTAAGGAGATTCGGTTGATTACTGTACATGGAAAGCGCGTAGCGTGCACAGACACACACACAGCACACTCGACACACACCACTAGCACCCACCACACATACACAGCGACACTACATCACTAGCACGCACACGACAAGACACAGCACACCATCACACGACACACACACACACAACACACCCACATACAGCACCACCTTCCTCCTCTGCTATTACGATCTGTTACAGGAGAGGGTTAATGACCTGTCCCTATAAACTGCGCTCGTTAGACAAAACACACCATGTTAGTGATGACTGCGTGCCATGCATAACTCACTATACATCATCTGATAGTTCACACACACACACACCACACAGTCGTAACTCCAACCTGCTGGACCACGGGTGGCCCTGTTTCGTTGAAAAGCCCCTGGAATTTCACAACCACAGCATTACCTAATGAGTTCCGATTTTTTATAAGTCAAAGGATTGCATTGAACATACTGTTGTTGAGTCATTGGCTATGCTAACTGCGCTATGTCTGATGTTATTAAGTTATAGTTCTTGAGAATTTACCAGAAGCTGGTTGAATAATTTGCATTTTAGGGCACTAGCCTGTCTTGACAGGCATGCTGCGAAAAGTGGTGTTTCTGGTGTGTTGACTTTTAGCGCCCTGGTCTGATTGAACGGGTTTGTTACCGGCAATTCCCCTCGCACAAAAAAAAATTTCGAGGTAATGGTTTCCCGAAAGACCACCTCACCTATGGGCGTGTGCGTTGCCACCTGAAATGCTTGCTTCTGAAGCACACCACAATGAAAAGTGGTGTCTTCCAAAATGTACACCCAACCATGAGAATCCACTGAATCTGCTTAGCAACAAGAAAAGTGTGTTCCAAATGACCACCACACGTAAAGAGCTTACCACTGACATGTTGACTTAGCAACGAAGAAAGTGTGTTCTCCAAATGACCACCCACCACAGGTCCACTTGACATGTTGAACTTAAGCAACAAGAAAGTGCTGTTCCAAAATGACATCTCACCACGAGTCCTGACTGAGATGCTTGCCCTTAGCTAGAGCAAAGATAAGTGATGGTCCAGAACATGACACCCACCACGGAGCGTCCACTTTGAAGATGGTTGATTCTTAGCAACGAGAGAAAAGTCGTGTTTCCAATAAATGAGCACCCTACCATGAGTCCACTTGAGATGTTTGTAAAACTTAGCAGAGCAAAGTAAAATGGTGTGGTTCCATAATGTACACCCACCGTGAGTCTGTACTCTACACTAAATTTTATCCTCAGCACAATGCATCACAAAAAAACCATAAAATGACCCACACACCTAACGTGTGTGAATGATGTCATGGTGGAGGAGAGTAAGTTGACGTGTCATGTAGGTCAGATCAATATTTTTATATAGCTTTCTCACACATTATTTACACTTAACATTATCAAAAACACGTTACACAAGAGTGGCAGTGGTGAGGGCTGCCCAGCTATTTTGCCACTACTGTATTGACACTTCATCCCTCGATCAAAACGCATCTGTTTTCAAAGCCTCATACAAGTGCCTAATTGGGATCAACTTTTTACCAGATATTAACAAGTAGCGATCTCTTTAGATGCGAGCATGCTTATTGTAACTGAATATAAAGTCACAATTTACATAAACAATATGTTCACTCAGTGCATCGTCTGTTGCTCACCACATACATTCTCACACGCAGAGCGAGACCAAGCAGAGTACCGTTTAGCCCATCGTCCAATATAGTCTGCAGATATCACTACAAAATACATTCATATCCATTATGACCTGACTTATAACACACCCTTTCATTGACTATAGAGGACCGCAGAGCCTATCTAAGATCTGCTTCGCCTAGCGGTTAGTGGGCACTAACTTATGGTCACATCACTAACATCCCGATGGAGTATTCGAGGAGATACTCGCGATATGGAATGACAAAGGGCCAAAGCCGTTCCTGCTGCATTAGTAAAGATGTGATCAATACATGTTGATGATTTAAAAGTCCTGTGCGACTGTTTGTAAATACCTGATAGGGGTTTTGACATCAGAATACAAACCTAAGACACGCACTGTATACAGGCACTGGTTACATCATATGAACCTTGTCACTGTCTTGAGTGGGGCAGCTTGTTAGCGAAGAGACGGCCAATATTGAAATCACCCAGAGAATTACCTCTCTGTTGATATCACATACATTATCCAGATACTGACTGTAGCACACTATCGGTGGTCTTACAGAGCAAGCTTCCCAAACATGAAAATGGCTCTAGAGTGGGGGACATGGAGGCAACACGTGTCAGCCACACTTATTACTTCCAAACAGTAGTTTAAGGGCGAGTGAGATGCCTCTCTAAGCTTTGACCAGGAATAGTGGTCTCTAGAAACTTATGACCCCAACTTCGACCCCCGCGTTTGCAATTCTGCTTTTCGGCAGATTGTTATAACCATGTATTTGCTACCACTGTATCTCAAAGGTTGTTATCTAATGTGAGTTTCACGTAAAAACGATCACGATAGTGGAATGTAATCTAGTGATCTAGAGAACGAGAAGTGACTCTTGAACATGCACAGGAACCTTGTTTCTTCGTATGTTAATATGGTCTATTGTGTTAGCAGCACTCTTCTGCGTGTTGAGACTCTGCATATGTTATCTTTGTAATGTATTTACTGGAGCGAGCGTATCAGAAGTAGACATTGCTCATGTGTATTTATATTGGAGCTGATAGTGCAGTGTGACCTGCACAATGTGGTCTGCCTACTAGGAGACACCCACCTCGAGTGTAGACAGTGGTCTTCCTACTAGGAGCAGCGAGACACCCTCTAGCTGCACTAAACCAAGCTAATAACTTCTGGCTCTCTCTACATGATTTGCTTGCCTTACAAAACAGCTGGTCAGGGTTACACAGATACGGGTATGCCAGGGACAATGTATCTAGCGGGGGACCATTTAAAATAAAGCTGTTCACCAAATTTGGTTGTACATTAGATGTTGCGTCTATGGGGAATAGTCTAACAGTTTTTGTTTTCCAAATTATTTTGTTTTAATTGTTATTTGTGAGTTTATTTATGCTAATCTAACCAAAATTATGTTTATAAAAATAAAAAAAAATATGACAGGGAAGACACTTTTGTATACCCAAATACCAATAGAAATATACACAAACACGAATACTATGCTCACTTTATATACACACTCAGGATAAACTAACGTCAAAAGTTGTAGTAAAACGTGTTCCTTTATGCTCTGGATAACAATCGATAAACATAATGCAACGATATTGTCTTGCAGTGTTCCAACCATCCCTTGCCTTGATTGACCAGACTTTCTCACAAAACTGCTTGTATGGCCAATGTCTTCTAACCAGCTATCATAACTTGGAGTATGCTTTTCCAACAGTCTTAAGGATTCCACCCCATATCTGAGCACTTGTGGCTGCGGTGTTTCCATCACTCTTCGAGCGTTCATGGTTAATGTTGTAAATGACTATTTGCGATACTGCGACTCGCGAAAAACCAATCCTCAAATTGGGTTGAGGCCAGATTTTAAGTTCAAGGATGTAATTGTGCGAAGGCCATAGCTCATCCTTAATGGGCCCGCACTGCCATCACTCTCCTTCTTGGTCAAAGAGATATAGCCCTTTACACAGCCTGGAGGGTGTTGGGAGGGTCACTCCGACCTGTGAAATAACCAATAGATATCTCCCACCTCAAGCAGCAGAGCGAAAACAGATTGTGATGTCATCGTTACCATTGGCTGCAGAATTTGCTGTTGTACCATGAATGGCACGTTGTCTGTTATAAGTGTCTAATCTGCAACGTTGAACTCTAAATAAAATCACAGACTGGTGTTCAAACCAGCAATTGATCATATGCACTAACCCCGGACACCTCCACACCTCTCCATCCATGCTTCTACGACGTGGGATGATTCCCAAAACAACATGTCAGAGAGAATCAATCAAAACATTCACCTACTATCCTCCGCAGTACTCACATAAGGACCACAGGGTTGCGAGAAACGCAAAGAGGACTGCAATCTCAAATTGTTAGACCAAGGAGCTATTCCTATTCAGAACAAAGGACAGATTATTGGGTACACCGATCGAATTTCCTTAGACCAAAGAAGTCCATTTGACCCGATCCAGTCTCTACTTTAGGCCCAAAGAGGACAAGTCCTACTTCAATAAGAAGAAACAGACTGCTTGGGCCAAGAAAACACGCGGCAATGGACGTTAGATCGGTTGGTAAATCTGTCCTTTGGTTCTGAATAGTCAGATTTGAGGATTTTGGGCGCACATTGCAACACCACACAACCAACTGTGATCATTCCGTTGGAGTGGACAACCAGACGCACGTACAAAAGGCCTAGTGAATGGCATGCTCTCGGCATGTGTGGTTTCCACCTGAGTGAGCAATGAAAAAGAGGAGGAAAGGTGTGAATAGTGATAGAACGTGGGAAGCCACAAGCGCTAAAACAGACGAAGGTGCAAAGCCAACGTGAGAACACCAATCCGGCGATTCCTTCCTTATGGTGTATTCCAGTAGTCGACGTATAAAAAGGTACAGTTATATTTTCTTTCTTGCAGGAAAATAAATGAACAAACATCCGTCGCCACCATGAAGTCCAATCGCCTGGTTTACCAACGCAACAGGTTCTCCTATCTGACTAATCATGGGTTTTTCTAATCGATCACAACAATACTAAATAATCCTATTTAAAATGATCAACATATGGAAAATAGCTACACAACGTGCCATGGAACACAGGAGTATGGTGAAAAATGAAAAACTAAAGTGTCTGGTAATAATGAAAAAGCTCCTCTGCTGACGGCTTATGTAGATATTCCTATTTTAATATGAAAAATCATCAGCCTCACAAGTTCTCACGCCAGCACAAGTCCGGTACAATAGGTTCGATCATACTTTGACAACATTAAGAATATGAAAAGATTACAAGACTACAACCACAATGAGTAGCGCACCTCTACACACAACTGAATCATTCCCTGACAAAAATTTGATGTTAATGGGACAAACCACATATAAGTGTTTTTTCTGATTCGCAAAAAGAACCAAAGGGACATTATTAACTTTGAATAAAACGAGGCTAGGATGAAATGTATAATTAACTAAGCCATACATACTCATGAGGTCGTTATCTCTGTCTGTATATTTATAATTGTTATTATACATAAAGTAGCATGTCTTCCCTGTCATATTTTTAATTGATATTTTATGAAACATACCTTTGTATAAATTTCACAATAACAAATAACTCCACCCTGTAACATTAACTTTTGAAACCTGTTGCTTTGCCCTTTATCTGACATTTTCAAATTTGGACGTTGCACGTCGACCAGCAAAACTTAAGACAAAATTGATGAATTGAAGATCCCCCCCCTTCGTTCTACAGATATGTAGTTTCGCTCCACCTGTGCTGGACCGACGTGTTCATCTCGTAGTCAAAGTATGTGTTGTCCCCTAGTGGAGCGTGCTGGCTTGTTCAGTTCTTCTGAATTAGTCCAATGTAATCTGTGAATGTCCCGTTTGATGGCCT
>NW_019942770.1:383093-395181 GCF_002910315.2 Salvelinus sp. IW2-2015 | reverse complement strand
AAATAAAGCGCTAACCCGTGTCTTAACCGGAGCAACTGAATTAAGCCACGGCTTGACGTTGAAGTTATGCCATGTGTTGCCGAATCTTAGCTGTCAGTCAAAAGCTGCAAAAAGGGAAACTAAAATGTAAGTCTATGCATTCATTCTGTATGGTTAAGGGTTAGGCTTAAGTCTATGCATTAATTCTGTGTGGTTAAGGGTTAGGCTTAAGTCTATGCATTCATTCTGTATGGTTAAGGGTTAGGCTTAAGTCTATGCATTCGTTCTGTATGGTTAAGGGTTAAGGTTTGGATTAAGGCTTAAAACAACAACAAAAAACACGCAACCTTCTGAGTCTGAGTTTGCGGCTTTAAACCCCCCCACCTTTAAACCCCATCCACAACGCAAATAGCAAGCCTGTTAGAAGATAACAGGCGCTCACGTTGCCCCTAAAGGACGGCATAGCTTCCACATTTGGGTCCAGGTCCGAACGTGATCTGGTACCTGCAGAATCAGCACCTCCTGGCCTAGTCCAAAAGAGAATGGGGAAAGAAGTAGTGGTGACAAGATATAGAACACATCTGACCCTCGTATTCTCATAAATATTTCACCCAAGCAAGGTTTTTACGTCTGCCATTTTTTCTTGTGTACATTCCTGTAGTAGTGGAATGTGGAGAATATTTGCTTACTCTGAAGTGTTGAGTTAGGATTTCATCACATCAGACTTCTAGGATTTCATAACAGAGCTTAACTTTTCAGACGGGGGCGGGGGGGGATTCCAACCAGAGTTAAGCACGCGGGAAGAAAAAAAACAGTAACAGAGACATACTCTATCTTCTTTCCATTGAACACACGCATCAATAGTCAAGCTCCAACTACTCCAGGAATTTTCATCTTGATCTTCTTAGCCCCAACTTCCACAGAAACTCCAGAAATCACCCCGGTGATTGGTGCCCTGCAGTTACCTCTCTCTCTCCTGGATCCTGGTGAGGCACAAGGCAGTCACCTCTCTCTCTCCTTGATTCTGGTGAGGCACAAGGCAGTCACCTCTCTCCCCTTGATTCTGGTGAGGCACAAGGCAGTCACCTCTCTCTCCTGGATCCTGGTGAGGCACAAGGCAGTCACCTCTCTCTCCTGGATCCTGGTGAGGCACAAGGCAGTCACCTCTCTCTCCTTGATTCTGGTGAGGCACAAGGCAGTCACCTCTCTCTCTCCTTGATTCTGGTGAGGCACAAGGCAGTCCGCTCTCTCTCCTTGATCCTGTAGCCATCACTTTCTTCACCATCTTGGCAACATCAATTGTCTCTGCCAGGTACATCAAGCAGCACTCCTACTACAAACTGTGAAGTAGTTGAGTCATGAGCAGTAGGCTTACTAGACACTGTTTTAACTGTGACGCTAGCTATCTTTAGCCATCCCTTAGTGACTGTAGTCCATCCAGTATTCTCATCACCTTCATTCTCATCTTTGCTATTACCATCATATTAAAACTCAGCATCCACTTCCGCCATTCTCTCTAGCTCTGAAAAACAGACATTTTGTATGGATTTTTATTTTTTTATAAAGGCACCGCTGCTCCCAAAATAAAAACTCCCAAGTCACAGAAGCTAAATATGTGGCTGCATTTGGTTACACTTTAGAGCCCTGGTTGTAGGTGTGTATGTTCAGAGCTAAGGAACCAAGGATGAGAGTCAGATGGCCTAAAGACACAACTACAAAGAAAGGACAAGTTTTATTAGAAATGTTATAAATAAGAAAAAAACTAACAAATATTTGTATAATTTAAAATACTGCATATAAAGTTCAATATGGCCAAAAACTGGATCAAACATGATATCAAACATGATACCAAACATGATAGTAAGCCATTCTAACATGAAGGAGACAGAAATCGTCTTTACAGCCATGCAAAACTTACTCCTGACAAAAATACATTTTCAGTTTGAGACACACAGTAGAAATGCTGGAGTTGTGTTCAGTAGGCACAGCACGGAAGAAAACTGAGTGAAACATTATCCGTTACAAAACGTTTTAAAATGTTTTCCGTTGCGTGCCCTAATGAACGTAACCCTGGTAAGTAAAAGAACTACAGTATGTTATGTAACATAATGATTGACCTAATAGCCGCTGTCAAACACACATCACGCCATCTGCACCTCCTGGTACGTCTGCTGTTTCTGTTGCGGTGGACATCTATTTCTCTTGTACCTGGAACAGTAGGAGCAGCAATTACATACAGATACAAACAGACACACAGATACAAACAGACACACACACAGATACAAACAGACACAGATACAAACAGACACACACACAGATACAAACAGACACACACACAGATACAAACAGACACACGAGGCTGGTGGGAGGAGCTATAGGAGGGTGGGCTCATTGTAATGGCTGGAACGGAATCATTGGAACAGAATCATCGGAACGGAGTCAAACATGTTCCATATGTTTGAAAACGTTCCATTTCAGCCATTACAATGAGCCATCCTCTAGCTCCTCCCACTAGCTTCCTCTGACACAGATGCATGCTCTCTCTCTCTCCCCCTCTGTCTCTCACCATCGGCAGAAGAAGTAGAAGACTCCAGCGATGCCTATAAACAGAAGGCCCCCACATACCACCATCAGGATGACATGCTCTTCTTTCATTGGCTGAAACACCATCTCCAGGTGAGCACACCTGGGCCCGTAGTAACCCCTCTCACACCTGGAGAGAGAAGGACATGAGTCACACACACACACCAACACACAACACCCACACACACAACCACACCACACACACACACACACACACACACACACACACACACCACTCCATCCCATTACAGAGCACCACCCCCCCACACACACCACATACAGGTGCTGTATCACAAAACACACACCGGTAACTACACCTTCTGTGTATGACAATAAATCCTATATATATTATTATCTTACTTGCAGTGGTGTTCGTTGAGATCCAGCATAGGAGACATTCTCCGTTGAGACAGTAGCTCTCTAGATTGGAGTCACATTTCTGGCTCATCACCTTATCCATGTGAGGACGGGACTGCTCCTGGTCTGGATAAAACACACAATAACCAACCAAATCAGCCATATATTAGATAGTTTCAAAATAAATATACTATGTCAGTCAGTTAGTAGAACCAGTCCAGGAAGAGGGTCTTACCTGCTGTTGTTCCTGTCTCACGGTGGGAGGACCGGGGCTGGTTGGGGCTGGCTGTGTGGAGGAGAGACATCTGTAGTATGTACATCAGGCCAGATCAATAACAGACCTGTGTGTCAAAGAAGACGAGAGAACAAACAAAATATACCCTTTTAGCAAGCAGTTGTTACCTCCATCCTTCACAATCCCCCCCGGGCCATGGCACTTTACCCCTCCATCCTTCACATCACTCCACAGGCCATGCACTTTGTACCCTTCCATCCTCACATCACTCACAGGCCACTGGCACTTGTACCCTCCATCCTTCACATCACTCCACAGGCCATGGCACTTGTACCCTCCATCCTTCACATCACCCCATGGGCCATGTAGTTGTACCCTCCATCCTTCACAATCACTCCACAGGCCATGGCACTTGTACCTCCATCCTTCACATCACTCCCCGCCATGGCACTTGTACCCTCCATCCTTCAATCACCCCACGGGCCATGGCACTTTACCCTCCATCCTTCACATCACCCCCCGGCCATGGCACTTGTACCTCCATCCTTCACATCACTCCACGGGCCATGACACTTGTACCCTCCATCCTTACATCACCCCCCGGGCCATGGCACTTGTACCCTCATCCTTCACATCACTCCACGGGCCATGACACTTGTACCCTCCACATCCTTCACATCACTCCCCGGCCATTGCGCACTTGTACCCTCCATCCTTCACATCACCCCCCGGGCCATGGCACTTGTCTGATCTCTACTTGATTGCATGTCATCCTGAAACTCTAACGGATTGAGTTTAATTAAAATATTTTATTTTACCAGGCAGGCCAATTAAATAACTTATTTACAATGATGGCCTGGCAATGACCGTTACTGTGCCCAGCCTATGTCATTCTATCCACATGACGGAGGAGAACAGTTGATGTTGTGAACGTGCCTGGTACATGGAGCTTGGCATGCTGAGCACTGCCAGTCTATGCCAAGCAGACGGGGGTATTGTGTTGCCAAAAAAGGGCCCGGGCGTCAGCATGGATGCCAGTCTATTTCTGCCCTCTTGCCAACTCCTGATGAAATGGTCATGTTTAGCATGACAAGATATCTAAACAGACTGATACAGTGGCTACCCCGACATGGCTCTGTTTGTCAACGCCACATTCCTGAGACATGGCTTAATGATGCAAGGTTTACGTCTCCATCCCCAAGGCACCAAAAAATGCAGGTTGGCATTTATTGGGATGACTCATGTACTGAAGGCATCTCTGTAGATTGGTCACTAGCTGGCACTGCCACAAAATCTGATTTGAAATCTAACCTTAACCACATTGCCAACCCGAATGCCTAACCCTACATTTCTGATTTCATAAATTTTTACGATATGGTAGGGCGTAACGCGTAATTTGACAAAAATGGGTAAAGACATGTTAAATTGTGTATATACTCCTGTAAGAAAAATGATTCAAAAATCAGAATCCGTTTGAACTCGTCATCTTTCTTCTCAAATCCGGAGGACATAAAACAATAGAGTTAAGATAGATTTGGGAGACATGACACGTAGTTCATCAACTACACTGAATAAAAAAACAAAACATGTAAAGTGTTGGTCCCATGTTTCATGAGCTGAAATAAAAGATCCCAGAAATGTTCCATTACGCACAAAACAAAATCTCTCGGATTTTGTGCACAAATTTGTTTACATCCCTGTTAGTGAGCTTCCACCCACCTGACAGGTGTGGCATAATCAAGAAGCTGATTAAACGGCATGATCATTACACAGGTGCACCTTGTGCTGGGGACAATAAAATGTGTAGTTTTGTCACACAACACAATGCCACAGATGTCTCAAGTTTTGAGGAAGCGTGCAATTGACATGCTGACTGCAGGAATGTACAGCGGAGATGTTGCCAGAGAATTGAATGTTCATTTCTCTACCATAAGCCGTCTCCAACCTTATTTTAGAGAATTTGGCAATACGTTCAACCGGCCTCACAACCGCAGGCCCCGTGTACGCCGTTGTGTGGGCGAACGGTTGATTGATGTCAACGTTGTGAACAGAGTGCCCCATGGTGGTGGTGGGGTTATGGTATGGGGCAGGCATGAGTTACAGACAACGAACACGGTTGCATCTTAGCAATTTTCCTGCACAGAGACACCGTGACGAGGTCCATTGTCGTGCCATTCATCCACCACCTCACCTCACCTCATGATAATGCACGTCCCCATGTCACAAGGATTTGTACACATTTCCTGGAAGCTGAAAAAATCCCAGTTCTTCCATGGCCTGCATACTCACCAGAAATCAACGGTTGGGATGCTCTGGAGCGACAGCGTTTTCCAGTTTGCGCCAATATCCAGCAACTTCGCACAGTCATTGAAGAGGAGTGGGACAACATCCCATAATCAACAGCCTGATCAACTCTGTGCAAAGGAGATGTGTCGCGCCGCATGAGGCAAATGGTGGTCACACCAGATACTGACTGGTTTTCTGATCCATGCCCCTATTTTTTTTTTAAAGGTATCTGGGACCAACAGATGGATATCTGTATTTCCAGTCATGTGAAATCCATAGATTAGGACCTAATGAATCTATTTAAATTGACTGATTTCCTTATGAACTGTAACTCTTTAAAATCTTAGAAATTGTTGCATGTTGACTTTATATTGTTGTTCAGTGTATTACAGAGCTCTGTGCTTATTATGGGATGTATAAGGTTACGAAATCAGACTATGTTAGAGAAAGACCATACTGAACGATTCAGAACATGAAGAATCATATTTGTCTCAGTAAAATGTATTTTATAACATAAGGAAGTGAAATTTCAACAGCAAAAGCACATTTTTTCCCCCCACCCACTCTGGGCAGTGATCCCTAGATCAGGGCTGTCCAACCTGCTTCCTGTAGATCTACCGTTATGTGGGTTTTCAGTCCAACCCTAATTTAACACACCCGATTCTACTAATTAGCTGCTCAACAAAGACCTTAAAACTAACTGAATGAGATCTGCTAAATTTAGAGTTAGACTGAAAACCTACAGGACAATAGATCTCCAGGAAGAGGGTTGGCCAGCCCTGCCCTAGATATACAGTACCTGTCCAAAGTTGGACACACCTACTCTTTCCAGGGTTTTTCTTTATTTTTACTATATTCTACATTGTAGAATAATAGTGAAGACATCAAAACTATGAAATAACACATATGGAATCATGTAGTAACCAAAAGAAAGTGTTAAACAAATCAAAATAGATTTCATATTTGAGATTCTTCAAAGTAGCCACCGTTTGCCTTGACAGCTTTGCACACTCTTGGCATTCTCTCAACCAGCTTCATGAGATAGTCACCTGGAATGCATTTCAATTAACAGGTGTGCCTAGTTCAAAAGTTAATTTGTGGAATTTCTTTCCTTCTTAATGCGTTTGAGCCAATCAGTTGTGTTGTGACAAGGTAGGGGTGGTATACAGAAGATAGACCTATTTGGAAAAAGACCAAGTCTATATTATGGCAAGAACAGCTCAAATAAGCAAAGAGAAACGACAGTCCACCATTACTTTAAGACATGAAGGCCAGTCAATGCGGAACATTTCAAGAACTTTGAAAGTTTCTTAAAGTGCAGTCACAAAAACCATTAAAAAAAAACATATGATGAAACTGGCTCTCATGAGGACCACCACAGGAAAGGAAGACTCAGAGTTACCTCTGCTGTAGAGGATAAGTTCATTAGAGTTACCAGCCTCATAAATTGCAGCCAAAATAAATGCTTCAGAGTTTAAGTAACAGACACATCTTAACATCAACTGTTCAGAGGAGACTGCGTGAATCAGGCCTTCATGGTCGAATTGCTGCAAAGAAGCCACTACTGAAGGACACCAATAAGAAGAAGAGACTTGCTTGGGCCAAGAAACACGAGCAATGAACATTAGACCGGTGGAAATCTGTCCTTTGTTCTGAAGAGTCCAAATTTGAGATTTTTGGTTCCAACCGCTGTGTCTTTGTGAGACGCAAAGGAGAACGGATGATCTCCGTATGTGTGGTTCCCACCGTGGAGGAGGAGGTGTGATGGTGCTTTGCTGGTGACACTGACTGTGATTTATTTAGAATTCAAGGCACACTTAACCAGCATGGCTACCACAGCATTCTGCAGTGATACGCCTTCCCATCTGGCTTGCGCTTAGTGGGACTATCATTGGTTTTTCAACAGGACAATGACCCAACACACCTCCAGGCTGTGTAAGGGCTATTTGACCAAGAAGGGGAGTGATGGAGTACTGTATCAGATGACCTGGCCTCCACAATCACCCGACCTCAACCCAATTGAGATGGTTTTGGATGAGTTGGACCGTAGAGTGAAGGAAAAGCAGCCAACACAGTGCKCAGCATGTGGGAACTCCTTCAAGACTGTTGGGAAAGCATTCCAGGTTAAGCTGGTTGAGAGAATGCCAAGAGTGTGCGAAGTTGTCATCAAGGCAAAGGGTGGCTACTTTGAAGAATCTAAAATATATTTTGATTTGTTTTTACAGTTTACTACATGATTCCATAGTTTTGATATCTTCACTATTATTCTACAATGTAGAAAATAGTAAAAATAAAAGGAAAACCCTTGAATGACTAGGTGTGTCCAAACTTTTGACTTGTACTGTAGACAATTTTGACTTTGCAGCTGGCCCATCTAGCGGAAAATGCTCAGTTCTGCCTCAAGGGCAAGACTCATGACTATAAACGTCAGCCTGCAACAAGAATAGAATATGCCTTCGTCAGACAGCCAGAGGTACAATGAGAAAGTATTGTAACCAGGTAACAAAATACAGTACCACAGTAGCCRAAACAATCGACAGGTAAATATTTCTCTGCTCTCCCTGTGACCATGGCAGCCAACATATTTTTCAAACAGCTGAGTTGATGAGGCCAATAAAAACAGAGGCATTATGATAATACCCACTTGTCACACAATGGTTTAATCAACGTTGTTTCCACGTCATATAAATGAAAATACGGTTGAACCAACGTGGAATAGACATTGATTTGACGTCGGTGCCCAGTGGGTAGGTTGTTATGAGCAGAGAACACCGGAAGAAATATAAATAAATAAAAAATWATAAAAAAWAWAAAAAAACACTGAATTATTGCAATGTTTGTTTATGTGTAAATTAATCCCATAAGGGATGTGTTGCCAACTGGCGATTTGACATGAACATTACATTTTATTCATTCATTAACTTATAATGTCAGGTAGAAATAGTCATCAGAAGTCACATTGGGTTAAATGGAATGAGCGTGTTTAATGTAATAGTGTGGATGCACACGCCTTCTTGTATGTATCATTTATGCAGCCAGTCCATTTGAGACAGGAATGTCTCAGAGAAGCCCTAGGTATGAGGAAGCACAATCACTTCTACAGTACACCATGCTCTGAGACGTGATGTTGTCCCCTATTGCGTCTAGGAGTCTATACAGCCATGTCGCAAAGCAATGTATTAGCATACATCACATTCTTACAGGATTAGAGTATTAGGCTATTTAACTTTTCACACCTTAAAAAAAAAAAAAATGGACGATGTCAATTGACGCTGTGAATATTTCTCTATATCTATCCTTTTCTAAAAACAAGTCCTTTAATCAGTGCGTCGCCAGTGGACATGCAATCCCATAGGCTGAAGCAATTTGTTTTCTGACGCGCGTAATGTTTTTCTGACGCGCCTCTCCAAATTACATAGTACTTTTACACAGTTGCTTATACTTGTCCATTTTATCTAAGACTAAATGTSACTTTTAAAAATTAAACTGATGCCATTAACTCACCGAGAAATGACAGCAGGATGGACGATTGTGGGTTCCTCATTGCTCTTTAGCGGACGGAGATGGAGAGAGACCGCAGCAGCGAGGATGGGCCGCTTTTAAGTGGGTCATGCAGGAAACCCTATCTGCGGGTAGACAGGTATGCACCTATCGTGGTGGACTACAGGCATTTCCGACCTGTCAAATAGATGTATTACCGTGAAGGTTGTCTCGTATTAGCCTACGGGCTCAAAACCAGACGAGCAACCACATTAGGCCTTTGCTCTTCCAGATGAAAAGACACGGTAAACAATCAGGGTTTGGTTTAATACAGGGTGTGGACAGCCATCATGTACAACCTGCTTTGCTGTTATTCATAAACCTTTTACAAAAGGTTTTATTGGCCTAGACCTCCACGGAGCTTTATTTACGGTAAAGAGGGCACTAAAACTAGATCAAAAGCTCTAAATGCCAAACCTGCCATTCAAAGGTCCTTTTAATTTCCAAAGAACTGTCAAATACGCATTATTGTGGTATGTTGATTACAAGGTTTGGTCTGGGAATCAGGTGTTACGATAGAAGATGTAGAATCTTTATTGTCCCATTTGGGTGAGATCATAGGCTTAATAAATCCACCTAAAGTCGACTGTCATCTTGAATAGCTCCCTGTGTGTTTATGCTAGAGATTAACCCTTTGTTGAACTGGCTGCCATTCAAACCCCTCTATCAGCCGTTATAAAGTTTGCACCTTTTCCATAACATGGGGCTTGTGAAAGGATACTTTTTCTACACGTGAGAGGATCCGGACAAGAAATCGTCTGTAAAACCGTGTGAGCTACAAACGTATATTTATTTCCCCAATATCGAAAGGGGAGACTCACAAGCGCGACAGTCGGTTGTTCGGCTCTATTACATCCATACGATTTATGGCAGTCGTCTGAACGCTTTGTAGCAGAAATCCTGATTTAGAAGAGGTCTTTTCACAAAATCGACTGCCCAGATCAAACCTTGGGAGCTACAAACTAATATGTCACCCATAACAAAAGGGGATACGAACATGACGGTGTTCGTTGATCTGCTCTTCACGGCAAGTCATCTGAATGTAACTCAGGACCCGGATGTACAAATTGAAAAAAGTCTGAATAGGGGGTAAAATGAGCCAAAAACAACGTGACAAAACATGGGTCTTTTCCCCCCCTGAGTTTTCTTATATATCTCAGATAAGGGACAGGCACTTCAAAATCTTGTTCTTTATGATTTATTTTTTTGACTCTCTGTTTTGCCTTTTCTGAATGTGTTATTCAATGTGTTTCTATGGGCTATAGCAGTAAAGGCCAAATTAAATCCCCCCCCCCCCCATATATATTTTTTAGTCCCATAGGGAGACTAAAATGCTAAATGCTAAATCATACATTTAATGACCATCTTAAAACAATGACATATGTTAGCTTAGTAGTTATTGTTATCTAAGGGCTTAGACCTACAGGGGTTTTAAAGTATTTGATTGAAATCTCTATAGCCTACTGTTTAATATCCAACTGCCCCAAAGCCTTTTGATTTTGGATGAGTCCCAAATGGCAGTGTGTGTGTGAGAGACATTGTAAGCTAGCCTAATTCATGAACTGTGTACCCTCCAATATGTACCCTTCATTTTTCACTTAGTTTGCGACCAGAATAATAAGGCCTAAAAATATATCGTATTGATGTCTTTTCAACCAGGTTTTGCACACTGAGACTGGTTCTTTGGCCGTCCCAAAGAACCAGAGAACCCTTTTTGGTTCCAGGTACAACCATTTTTGGTTCCAGGTAGAACCCTTTTGAGATCCATGTGTAACACTCTGTGGAAAGGGTTCTACATGGAACCAAAAAGGGTTCTACATGGAACCAAAAAGGGTTCTACATGGAACCAAAAAGGGTTCTACTTGGAACAAAAAGGGTTCTACATGGAACCAAAAAGGGTTCTACATGGAACCAAAAAGGGTTCTACATGGAACCAAAAAGGGTTCTACTTGGAACAAAAAGGGTTCTACTTGGAACCAAAAAGTGTTCTACGTGGAACCAAAGTGGATTCTTCAAAGGGTTCTCCTATTTGGACAGCCAATTAACCTTTTTAGGTTCTAGATACTGTAGCACCTTTTTTTCTGAGAGTGTAAGATTAGGCAGTCATGGGAGGTTGAATAGCATATCTCCAGGGGAATCCAGTCTCAGTGAGACCAGATGCAGAGAAAAAACATTAATGATCATCAGCATGGCTAGTACAAACCTAGCTCTTACAAAGCTGGCTATTAGGAATCAATACACATTGAAGATAAGAGTATTGAACAGAACACAAAAACAAACATTCAAGGATCCCTGATGAATCAAACATTTCACATCCATATTGGGGGGGTACACTTTTCAAGAATTAGGCTTGTTTACAATGTCACACACACACACTCTCTCTCTCTCTCTCTCTCTCTCTCTCTCTCTCTCTCTCTCTCTCATACACACATTTACTGTCATTCACTAAACAGATATCAAAATGTCACAACGTTAGCTGGCTAGCTACAACCAATGGCTACAACAGGTCAAAATTAAAACTTACCATGTCCATGGAGGATTAGCCAGAGCGATAATGTTAGCGAGCTAAAATTAGTCCGTTAGCTAACGTTAGCTAGCTAGCTAGCAAATCTTTTCTTGATGTTCTTCTCCCCAACAAACCACCAGACTACTTATAGAAAACAAGAATGCAGGAAAACAGGGGCTACCACTTAGCAGTCAAATCTTTTAGAAGTTTTCTGTTAACACGTCCTTTTAAGGGGTCCTTATTACAGTGTAATTATGTAATTACACTGTAATAAGGACCCCTTAAAAGGACGTGTATTATAGTTACAATATGTAACTGGTAGTAATTGTGGTCTGTAATTACAGAAGTCTAACAATGAATGCTTGTTACCATGCTTGTTACAAAGGGGCAGATTTCCACTAAATTCACCAACTTATTTGTTTTTGCTTCTTCTCAACTGCATTCAATGGATTTAGAACTGTGAAAAAGGTTTGGATCCCTTGTGGGTGCGCGGGTTGTTCTGTGGTTTTGGGCTGTAAACTCTTCCTAAGGCACACAGACATTCCAGTCTCTCACGTTAGAGAACAGAAAGGAGTTGGGCTGTAAACTCTTCCTAAGGCACA
>NW_019942770.1:374770-382726 GCF_002910315.2 Salvelinus sp. IW2-2015 | reverse complement strand
CAGACATTCCAGTTCTCTCACGTTAGAACAGAAAGGGTTGGGCTGTAAACTTCTGTCCTAAGAGCACACAGACATTCCAGTCTCTCACGGTTAGAGAACAGAAGGGGTTGTGGCGTAAACTCTTCCTAAGGCACATAGACATTCCAGTCTCTCACGGTCAGAGAACAGAAGGGAGTGGGACTTTAAACTCTTTCCAAGGCACACAGACATTCCCAGTCTCTCACGTCAGAGACAGAAACCCCATCAATCCCTCTATACCTCTCCCCCTCTCTGTAGAACTGTGATCCACTATAACCTGTCACGACAAGGAATAAGACGCTATTTCAAAGCATGTAATGTTTGCCTAAGTACATCCAAGTGGGGACAATAAACACACTAGTACTCAATAGAGTACATGTAATATTTGCACGAGTACAATGAAATTACTAGTTGTTACACAGGATGTATCTAGTTCAAATGAAGTGTGTCTTGAGGGGTGAAGTTACTTTGTAATTATAGTGTACCTACAAAGTACTTTACAGATCCTGACAGTATAATCGTCAGCTTCTGAAAATGCCATCGACATCATTTTTCAGAGTAGTTGAAAACCGTGGACATAGCAACCCTGCTTGCCCTCCTAAACATTGCTTCTTTTTTTTATATATATATTTTTAAACTTTGGCAAAGGGAGTCCACTCTAAATATTTTAGTTTTGAGAAAAGAAAAGTGTATTGAGTGGTCAAATGGTTCATGAGAACTTCTTCAGAATGTTCCATCTCGCTCCAAACTCTCCCCCTGCCAGCCACTGAGCTTCCTGTCCACACCATATTTGGCGGGGACAGGAAACTCCAACCAGATGCTTGACATTTATACTTCCGGTGAAACATCTGGGTCATTTGTTCTACAGTGCATTCGGAAAGTAATTCAAACCCCTTTCACTTTTTTACATTACAGACTTATTCTGAAATGGATTAAATGTTGTAATTTTCCTCATCAGTCTACACACAATACAAAATAATGACAAAGCGAAAAACAGKTATTTAGACATTTTTTTTTTGTTGCAAATGCCTTCAAAATTAAACTCCCTCTGATGGGAAAATGTGCATATGTGCAGATTTTAGAATATTTGCATGAAAATATGTTGCCACGTGTATGGAAACTTAGCTACAGCCACCCTAAAGACTCTGGCAAGTGTGCTAGTCCAGTGTCACTTTGATTATACCTGCACATCATGATTCACCAGCAGTCCCAAACATCTAAAKAATAAGCTACCAGCCAAAACAAGCTGGTAAGAATTGTACTTAAACTCCCCCCCCTCACACCCATCTGGAGGTCGAGCATTTTAAGCAGCTAGGCTGGCTATCTGTGGGAAAAAAATGCATCTTGGTCTGGTCCACAGAACTAGCATGGACTCAGCCCCCAGATACCTATCCAACTTTTTTAAACATTTCTTACCAGAGCCAGAGACTCTAATATTCACCGTTTTTTTTTTAAATATGAGTCTTACTGGTAAGAACAGATGTGTATATACTGGATACCGGCGCTGTTGAGTGGAACAAACTACCACAGAAACTCCAAGCCATACCAACCATAACCACTTTTAAAAAGAATGTAAAAAGCTGGCTAATGTGTGAACAGTAGAAATGTTATTTTTGTGCATCTCTGTAATGTGTCATCCTGTAATGTGTCTGTCTCTGTAATTGTCTCTCTGTCTCTCTAATGTGTGCCTCTGTAAATCGTCTCTGTAATGTGTCTCTGTCTCTGTAATCGTGTCTCTGTCTCTGTAATGTGTCTGTCTTCTTTAAGTGTCTGTCTTGTGTCTCTGTCTCTGTAATGTGTCTGTATCTCTGTAATGTGTCTCTGTCTCGTGTAATGTGTCTGCTCTTGTAAGGTCTCTTCTCGTAAGTGTCTCTGTCTCTTTAATGTGTCTCTGTCTCTGTAAGTGCTCTGTCGTAATGTGTCTGGTATCCTGTAATGTGTCTCTGTCTCGTAATGTATCTCGAATGTGTCTCTGTACTGTAATGTGTCTGTCTCTGTAATGTGTCTGATCTCTTAATGTGTCTCTGCTCTGTAATGTGTCTGTCTCTAGTTGTCTCTGTAATGTGCTCTGTCCTCTGTAATGTGTCTCTGTTCTGTAATGTGTCTCTGTCTCTGTAATGTGTCTCTGTCTCTGTCAATGTGTCTGTGTCTCTGTAATGGCGTTCTGTTCTCTGTAAATGTGTCTCTGTCTCTGTAATGTGTCGCTGTTTCGTAATGTGTCTCGTCTCTGTAATTCTCGTCTCTTATGTCTCTGTCCTGTAATGTGTCTCTGTCCTGTAATGTTCTCTGTCTCTGAATTGTTGTCTCTGTCTCGTAATGTTACTCTGTTTCTGTAATGTGTCTGTCTCTGTAATGTGTCTCTGTCTCTGTAATGTGTCTCTGTCTCTGTAATGTGTCTCTGTCTCTGTAATGTCTCTGTCTCTGTAATGTGTCTCTGTCTCTGTAATGTGTCTCTGTCTCTGTAACGTGTCTCTGTCTCTGTAATGTGTCTGTATGTCATTGTATATGTATTTATGTCAACAATGGAAATATGTCCACAACTTTATCATGCGATCCCAGTCACTTGAAAAAAGTATTTGTTGTGTGTGTGTGCATTTTTTTTTTTTACTGACAAATACAATTAATCAGTCAATCCAAACTGTACAGTAGCCATTTTATTTGATTTTATTAGGATCTCTTTTAGTCCCCATTTGGACTAATCTTCCAAGAGTCCTTAAACATTCAAATACAATTTATAATACGAACACATTTTCACATGTAACATACTATTACAAACATTCATAATATACTAACATAATGACCCAATAAATACTCAATCTAAAAAATATTGATTCTTCATCTACTATAGTCCCACAACATTTCTATGTATTATATTTAAATCGTTTTAAAATAATGTTTAAATGTATATATTGAAAGGTTTCTGGTTTGCTCAGTTAATTTATTCCATTTCTTTATTGCTYTAAATCGAAATGTTATATTGCCTATTTCTCTTTTCTGTCTGGATAACACATAGATGGTGGACAATCTATTCCTAGTATTTACTGAATGTCTGTCTCTTACCAACTGAATACCGTTGTGAATAGAACTTGGCCGTTTTAAATGATGTATATTATGAAATAAAATAAGCATGTTTTTTTTTCTCCAATTATCTTATCGATTGATGACCAACTAAGAACACTGCGCATGACTACAACAGAAGAACCAGATCTCCACCCTAAAACAACCCTTGCTGCTTTGTTCTGTGCATTCTGCCATTTGATGAATGGAAAGAGACACCTGTTACAAAAACACCAACAACTTGAATGACATTCTGAGATTGCCAAGCCTTTGATCCTGTGTAAGCCTACAAGGTAGGGAGGGATGTATTTTCTGTTTGTCAAGATTTACATCGTTTTCAATACCACCATAGACTTGGGTACTGAAGCGCACAAAGCCGGCAGGCTTTTTTTATTGGTTGTTGCATATATTTTATAATCTAAATATGGCATCAGAATGTTGAAAATCAGATTTCCCCCTTAGTTGCTCGTTGTCTGCAGACGGCTCTGTGACGTAGGCCTACCGAAACAGGCAGGGAGAGCGAGCTCGTCGGTGGTGTGTCGGGAAAACCCCCAACCTTCTGGCTCATAGCCCTGCGTTGCAACGACTGTACCACAAATGCATGTTTAAGTGGCAACGTCGTGTTTATAAACGTCAACCCCGTTTATAAACAGAGGGCCGTTATTGTTATTTGTCGTSGTAAATTCTATGAGGTGGGCGGAGCACATATTTTTGCGGGACAAGGGGAGGGTCATGTGAAAAAAATTAATCATGTTGCATTTTTTTGAGGGACAACAGGCGCATGTTAGCACCAGGTGTAAACGGGGCTGTAGAGTTCTTTTATAGGGAATATGATGCCATTTTGTACCAACCTTTCATCCTGACCTGACTGACTGATATTGTCCCTGCTGTTTTAGGAATCTTTTCAATCGGTTGTAATTCTGATACCTGGTGGTTAAATGAGGTAACATGTAGACCTGCCCATGTAATGGTGATGTTGACTTCTTTATGAAAATCACTATCTTCAGACAACAGTGGTCGGATTTGAAAGACATTTCTTACCAAAAAAACACATTAAATACAGGTACACATAAAAACAAAATTATAACTTATTTGAGATATTTCAATAAATAGCCTCAATTTGATATGGGAARACATTGTGGTCAATATACGGTTATGGAATTGTTGGGACAGCAAAACAAGACGAGGTTGGTGGTGATGATGATGGTAATTATGATGCTGATGAAGATGATGATGGTGGGGATGACGAAGACGGGGCTCAAACTGAGTTCTCCGAGCCACCGTAGGTCTTGTAGAGAAGGGGCTGTTTTTTACACCTAGAATGAGAGAGAGAAAAGGAGGTCGAGACAGAAAATTTAAATTGAGATAAACGATAGAAATCCCAGTATTACATCTTACACATATTTTAATGTTAGAGACTGTGTGAGGTTTGTTTCTGCATTTTCCAAAAGACAGTTCTGTCTCAACTTGCTCTGCTTCTATGTCCTCATATTGTCTAGAAGAGACATACCTCTCTGATTTAAAGGAAGGAATTATGTCAGCTCTGTTCATGATATTTCTATGTTCTGTATGTCAGGGGTGTCATGCATATTATTATTATTATGAGGTGAGAGAAGTGCATGAGGATGGATGGGAGGTGGTCCATAGGGGGTTGACGTGATGTACAGAGTCATATCGACCGTAGGGGGTTGACGTGATGTACAGAGTCACATCGACCGTAGGGGGTTGAAGTGATGTACAGAGTCATATCGACCGTAGGGGGTGGACGTGATGTACAGAGTCACATTGACCGTAGGGGGTAACAACCGTAGGTGGTTGTTACGAGGTAATTGAGGTAGATATGTAGATATAGGTAGGGCTAAAGTGACTAGGCAACAGAATAGATCAACAGTAGCAGCAGCGTATGTGACGAGTCAAAAGAGTGAGTGGGAAAAGAGTCAGACAGATCAACAGACATGATGCCTAGTTCTATGTCAACAGGTGATCCATGCATACCTATTTACCTGTTCAATTGGCATTTTAATTAATGATGCACATTGATTTATTTATAACTTTTATGCCTTAGGAGTTTAGTACAATTGTTACACTGCTATATGGTCATGTATTAGCTAGAAGTCTTCTAAAGTCTAGATATAGAAGTCTAATAGAAGTTAGGTTTATATAGAAGTTTAGAAGTATAGAAGTCTAGTATAGAAGTCTAGTATAGAAGTCTAGTATGAGAAGTTTAGATTAGAACTAGAAGTCAATATAGAAGTCTAGAAGTTTATTAGAAGTCTAGAAGTCTAGATATGAGAGTCTAGAAGTTGATATAAGTCTAGAAGTCTAGAAGTCTTAGATATAGTACTAAGTCTAGATATAGAAGTCTAGACTAGATATAAGTCTAGAGCTAGATATAGAGTCTAGAAGTCTAGAAGTCTGATATAGAAGTCTGAGTCTAGATTATAAAGTCTAGAAGTCTAGAGTCTAGAGTATAGAAGTCTAGATAGAAGTATAGAGTCTAGAGTCTAGATATGAAGTTATAGAAGTCTGAGATTAGATATAGAAGTCTAGGAGTCTAGATATAGAAGTCAGAGTGTATAAAGTTGAAGTCTAGTATATATCATATAAGTCTAAGAACTTGCCAGGCACTGCCAGGTAAGATAGTTAGATAAGCTACTCTAACTTGATTGTTGAGCCTGAATGGCTTGGTATCTAGTTATGGTTTGTAAGATTGGAACCTGTCTAGCTGGCAGCTAAACCAATTCTTGAAATGATAAGGGGTTAGTATTACAGACAAATACCGAAAACAACAATTCATCAAGAAGGAATCTATAGGATTCATAGAGGGCTTTGATCAAATAATTTTACAAACATACCTCCTGCGAGTCCGTACGTGCATTTGTGCCCCTACGGCATGACGCGTCTGCTCACTCTGCTCTACGTAACTGTTGACGCCGTGTACTCCACAAATCTTCATTATCTTTCCGTCTCTCTTTGTCTGTCTTCCCCCGTCTCTGTAGTAGCCCCTGACAGGTGTGTGTGTGTGTGTTTACTGTGAGTTGCTTACCTCTTATGCAGCAGTAGAGACCGACAGCGGCGCACACTAACATGCCCACACCACGCGATGGCATCACCTCTCTGTTGTTGCTAACTTGACAGCGTCGCCTGGTGACCACAGACAGCGAGCGCCGCTATAGAGAGCATACACCCTAACAAAGAGAAGAAGTGTGACGAGCCAATTGTTGAATACTGTATGTGTGTGTGCGTGGGTGATGTTGTGGGTGGTCTGGTTGTGTGTGTGGTGTTGTGTGTTGTGGTGTGTGGTGTTAGTGTGTTTTCCTGGTGATTGTGTTTGTTGTTGTGTGGGTGGCTCTGTGTGTGGTGTTGTGTGTTGTGTTGTGGTGTGTGTGTGTGTTGGATGTGTCGTGCTGTGGTGTGCTGCTTGTGTGTGTGTCTGCCGGTCGGTTGCGTTTTAAGATGACGGGATAATTTTAGTTAAATAGATGCTTTTCTATGACATCATAATGGATGACTGTCATTCATATTCCATTCACCCAGTTTAATGTAACAGTGATACTCACATTTTCCTATACCCATCACGAGGTTGCTACAACCTAGCCTATGAATGAAAGTTTACAACAGGTGCACACAGGTCGAGATGTTGAGGTGACAGGCAGTGACATTCAATACCGCCTTGCACACTCTTGCCTGCATCTAGCTGATCATTAGTCAAACAGTTGCCAACGAGAGTTTCTATTGGACAAATTCAGGTATGTTTAAGAAAAGTTTTTCAACAGAATCGGTGGAATGAAAACACCTCTGATCACGCGTAAACACAGTTCACTTTCGTAGCAGCCACGTTGTATTCCTTCTCGCATCTATGCGCTCTCCTCCTCTCACCTTTTCCCTTCTCTTATGGACTTCAATGCACAACACATCAACTGTCACATCGACCGATGCACAACTGTATGTGACCAGGCGGAAAAAAAACTTTCCAAGCCAAACCATATCATAACTGCCTACGTCGTTGTCACCATATTAGCTAAAGTAACATCATAGTCAACATAGCTAATAGAACTAACGCGTTAGTAAACCTGCTACAATCATGCAGTAACGTTCGTGTATAGTCAGTCAGCAGTTACACTGATGGGCCCCGGTGGCAATAAATTTGTAAAACCAAAAGCTTACCTTGACTTGGAAGATTTCCAGTGTTGTTGGATAGTCACAGCCAGCTAGCTAACATAGCATCCCTCTGTTTGAGCAGGGTGTTTGAGGTTGCTAAACTAGCTAGCTGCATTTGCTAGCTAAGTAAGTGAAACTGCTTCTCCTTCATTTTTGTAGAAATTAATTTGTTCAAAACTGTTCAACTACTGTCTTTAAGTCAACTACTCACCACATTTTAAACACTGCAGTGCTAGCTAGCTGTAGCTTATGATTTCAGTACTATATTAATTCTCTGATCCTTTGATTGGGTGGACAACATGTCAGTTCATGCTGTAAGAGCTCTGATGGGTTGGAGAACATCCTCCGGAAGTTGTCATAATTACTGTTTAAGTCTATTGTAGGGGGTGAGAACCATGAGCCTCCTAGGTTTTATATTGAAGTCAATGTACCCAGAGGAGGACGAAAGCTAGCTGTCCTCCGGCTACACCATGGTACTACCCTACAGAGTGCTGTTGAGATTATTGTAGACCTTCTTTGCAAAATAGCGCGTTTTAATAAATTATTTTGTGACGTGAATATATTTAGTATAGTTTTATATAAAAAGGGTCACTTTTTTAAAATGTAAAAATAATTGTTTGCATGAAATTCACTGAGGAGTAAGGTCCTCCCTTTCCTCCTCTGATGAGCCTCCACTGGTGTGTGTGTGTGTGTGTGTGTGTGTGTGTGTGTGTGTGTGTG
>NW_019942770.1:356387-374745 GCF_002910315.2 Salvelinus sp. IW2-2015 | reverse complement strand
TGTGTGTGTGTGTGTGTGTGTGGTGTGTGTGTGTGTGTGTTTGTCTACGTGCAGGCATGGGGTATCGCTTGTCAGGGGGGTACATGCACTGTCCGTTCAGGCAGTATCAGATCCTCATCTTTAAGGATTTTGACATCTCAGAACACGAGGTTCCTCGTGGTATCACTACTGCAATCAACTCAATCCATTCAAATGCATCAATCAATCATCAATCAATCAATCATCAATCAAGATTCTTTAGATTAATCTTATGTTAGATATACAACAACACAAACTGTCACTACAATATCTTCCTGTTGGCTCAGCCTGTTCATGGTCGTGCATCCCCCAGTGCGTATATTATAAATCTACAGCCTAAATGACCACCTCCTTGACAATATCAGTCTCAGGGCAGGATGGGTTTGTTATGTAGAGGTCGTTATGGTCACGTCGGGGGTATGCAGATACGTAGATAACAGCGTATCTGAATCCTGAAAAACTCTTGTGATTATGGATCTGGTCTTGTCTTTTGCTGTGATGGGTAAAACTCTGTAGCACAAGTAGTTATTGTCCAAGAACACACAGAAAGTGATAACACGGTACCACTCTTCCACGATGTTGTCGTATAAGAGAGATATTACGTAATATCTGTCTCTCGCTGTATTCACCCACGTCACACCCGCACAGCTGCCCCTCGGTCAACGAGGCACTCATCGCTTAGCCCCCCCGCCCTCCACCCTCGTCAGCACTCAACCTGACAAGGAGAAGTACCTTAGTGAGCCGACGCATTTGACTGGCACAGATCTTAAAGCCCTATGTCTCCATCATGCTTCTACTACAATTTCACCTGGGTGGTGGAGGGATTTTGGAAGAGAGTTGATGGAAGTCATAAGCACACTAAACGCTGGTTTCATGCGATCTGATGAAACTCTAGATGGAAGCCTCATTTTTTCAAGGCGTCTCGTGTGGAGATTCTGTTTGGGTGTAGGCAAAGGGTGCGGGGTGAAGTGTAACTTAATCTTGTGCGTTGGCTTGCAGATATGTTGCTTCGACGGTTGTCTGAGTAGAACTACATTGTGGATAGGATGATGAGAGAGGTAGACGAGAAAACCCTTTTACATGCTGTAACCCGAAAAGTGGGTGGAGATCTGTGGGTACTGGTGATACAGCTAAAGGCATCTATATCATGAAGTGGGCTTCTGTTCCGCATCACAACACCTTATCACACTGCTAATCATACTCTATTCTCTATTATATCTGGTCACACAACAATTCCTGATCATCTACCTGCGATAGTTACGTTATGATAGATGATTACTTATTATCAGAAGTCCGTAAGTGGAGGTATATAATCTGACTTTGCGTACCTGGCCTGAATAGTTCCCAGAGATAGTTAGCACGTGATGACCAGACTAAGTGCTCAGATTACGTGATTTGTCTGTCTATCATGAGAGTGCTCTATAGACAGCTGTAGACTTTAGGATCAGTGTGCTTATGAGATTTATAGTAACTCGTAAAGATGAGATGTTGGTATATATATCTCTCGACTCCGATTGTGAAGCTGTGTATTAGACGCTAAGTGTCTCATAGGTCAGTTCCATAGTAGTATGTCTTTTATCTACCATGTACGTGGCCGGCTCAAGGCAGAGCAGAGCCAGCAGGATGAGGCAACAGTGGGTTAAGCGCTGTTTGATTCACAGGTGGTGACAAGAAACATATCGCAGAGTTTCATCTCTTTATGATAAGACGGTGGACAGGAATTTGGGATCATGACAGCACTGTTCTCTTACGAGTCACTCGTAGTACTAAAATCCCTTCTCATATGAGTGCACTGTTCTAGAAGGACACCAAACGCCTTGTTATTTTGACAAAATAAAGACTCACAGGTTACGTGATTCATTTTATACAGGAGAGAAAACATCATCTAATTAAATGCGAATTCAAATCAGTGATTCAAACTCAGTTCAAGTCCTCATATTCATACAATCAACCAAATAAACATTTAACAGAGAACAATAGAGAATATTTCTTTAAATTCACTGATTTATGCCCAATGAACACTCCAGGTAAAAATAATAATGTTTTTACTATGTTTGTTTATTTGTAATGCCAAAATACACACAGGAAATTCAGTCTGGTTATATGGGCATAGGTGATTGAAGTCCAGAGATTGATTTTAAAAATATAATAAATGTAAATTGAAAATCAGCACAAGAAAGCTACAGTGCAGATATATAAGCGTCGGACCTATTAGATATCTGTCACAGATCTTTTTTACAATACCATCGTTTTTGGTAGCATGACGAAGCAGTTTAGAATAATGGAGAGGGTGGTGTTCTGCAAGTAAGTATAATGTGCAGTGGTACAGTAAGTTCCTGTTACACACAACTCGCGACGAGCTAGCTCTGATCATACCAACACATATGGAGCGAACAACTCGCTATCAAAATGGAGGTGCAATTGGGCTGTTTCAAAATGGAGTGATAAGGAGGAATGTTCAAGGTGATAGCATGGGGTTTCAAGGAGGAGGTTGTTCAAATGGAGGGAGTTGTTTCAAATGGGGATTTTCAAAAGGAGGGTGTTTCAAAATGGAGGAGTTGTTCAACATGGAGGAGTTGTTCAAATGTGGGAGTTGTTCAAATGGAGGAGTTGTTTCAAAATGGAGGGCTTGTTCAAAATGGAGGAGTTGTCAAAATGGAGGATTGGTGTTCAATATGGAGGAGTTGTTTTCAAATGAAGAGTATCAATGAGGCTTGTTCAAAATGGAGGAGTTGTCATGACATGGAGGAGTTGTTCAAAATGAGGAGTTAGTCTCCACAACCATAATGAAGGAAGTTGTTTCAAAATGGAAGGAGCTTGTTTCAAAATGGAGGAGCTGTTCAAAATGGGAGTTAAGAGGAGTTGTTCAAAATTAGCGACGGGCTTGCTCTCACACACATCGCGCAAGGAAGCCTGCATCTCCATGCACAACGCGAGCATGTTCAAAATGTGAGAGAGTCTATTCAAAAGGACAGACACTGTCTACTACCACTCGCACGAGGCGGTTCAAAATTCACACACACAATACACACCACCACACACACCACACACACATCCACACACAACACCACCACCAGCTGTGCCAAAAGGTGTCGCAGGGAAATGAAGAATGCACTCCTCTGAAAACATCAAATTAATTTAGCTATAATACTAATATAAAGTCCAGAACAGACATTTATAAGTTTGTCTCTCTAGGAAAATATATTTCAGATTCTTTCAAAGTAGCCACCCTTTGGTCCTTTGGATGACAGCTTTGCAACACCTTGGCATTCTCTCAGAACACCAGCTTCATAGAGGTAGTGACCCTGGAATACATTTCAATTATAAGCACAGGATGTGCCACTTGTTAAAAGTTTCAATTTGTGGAAATGTTTTCCCTCCCCCTTCTTACTGCGGTTTTGAGCCAATCTAGTATCTTGTGTTGTGCAAGGTAGGGGCGGGGCAAATACCAGCCTATTTGGTAAAAATCAGACCCAAGTTCCATATTATGGGGCCAAGGAAACATGGGCTCAATAGTAATAAGGAGAAACCGAACAAAGTCCTCATTATACTAGTCACTTTTTAAAACATACTTTTTTAATAAAAAGACTGAAGGTACAAGTGACACTAAACCTTCTTCCCCATGCCGTTTTGGAGCATTAAGAATAGCTGTTTCTATCCTATAAATCACCATTTACAGGCGGCGTGGAGATTTTGGGTTCTGCAAGGTCCGGGCTGAGTGTCCATTGTGTTGGTTGAAGGTTGTCTGAACGTTTTGCTGACTGGATCCTTGTGGAGAGGAGGAGGAGCAGCACCGCAACCAGAGTGGTGGAGTCTGTGGGAACGGTAAGAAAGGAGATACATGAAGGGGCTTTTCCCTCACACCTTTAAATGCTATCCTTCTAATACCAACACAATTACACTGCTCTAAAGTTCTTAAAGAATCTAATTATCAGAATTCTTAGTAGGGTACTTCCTGATCTGACCGGTGAAAGATAGCACCTGTCCAGACACTTGTCAGATTAGTGATGAGGCTTGACAGTTGCTTTAGATCAGTGGTTAGGCTAGATGGAAGGTTGTTTTATATCATGTTATTTTTAACTAGGCAAGTCAGTTCAAGAACAAAGTCTTATTTACAATGAGGGCCTACCAGGGAAGTGGGTTAACTGTTGTTCAGGGACAGAACAACGATTTTTACTTGTAAGCTAGGATTTTGGATCAGAACTTATAGTTACTGGACTACATCTACCGTAGGCCTACTGACCAAGATCAGTGGTTAGGCTAGATGGAAGGTTCTTTAATGAAAAATAAATGTAAAATTGAAAAGCAAGAAAACAGTCAAAAAGGGACTAAGTTCATCAGTATTGTTTTATTCCGGCACAGTTTGAGCGTTAAAATGGAAGGTGTTGTTCAATATGGGGGTGTTTCAAAATGGAAGGTGTTGTATCATATGGAGGAACTGTTCAAAATGGGAGGGCTGTTTGAATATAGAAGGAGATGTTCAACATGGGGGCAGTTGTTCAATGGAGGAGGTTTGTTCAAATATGGAGGGATTGTTCAAACCTCGGAGGGTTGTTTCAAATGGAGGAGTTGTTCCAACATGGAGGAGTTGTTCAAAGGGGAGTTGTTCAAAATGGAGGAGTTGTTCAAAATGGAAGGGCTGTTCAAAATGGAGGAGTTTTCAAAATGCGGGAGTTTGTTCACATGGGAGTTGTTAAACTGAAGGAGTTGTTCAAAATGGAGGAGTTGTCATGCAATGGAGGAGTTGTTCACAACTGAGGAGTTGTTCCAAACTTAAGTTGTTACGAGGAGAGTTGTTCCAAAATGGAGGGTTGTTCAAAATGAAGGAGTTGTTCAAAATGGAGGAGTTGTTCAAAATGGAGGAGCTGTTCAAAATGGAGGAGCTGTTCAAAATGGAGGAGCTATTCAAAATGGAGGAACTGTTCTAAATGAAAGGGCGGTTCAAAATGGAGGAGCTGTTCAATATGGAGGAACTGTTCAAAATAGTGGGAAAGGTCCAAAACTGTTGAAGAGCTGTATCGAGAACAACTGTATCCTAACAATACTGCAGTTCAGAGACAGAGTGCTCTTCTCCCTGAGCCACAAAACACTCACATACGCTACATCACACAACTTTGGGGTTTTCACATACTGGTATATGCTGTGTTGTGTAGATTCAAAGTCATACAGTTAAATTATGTATTGTCTACTGCAGTATATTTCTATAGATAAAGTCATATAGATAAAATACAACATATAACTTTGGCTGGGTCCCTTACAAAAAATGTACCATGGTAGTACAACGACAAAAATACTATGGTACTATAATGGTTGTTGGTTACTACCATGGCAGGAAAATACCATGGTATTTACACCAGTACTATGGTGTTTTCCTGCCATGATAGTGTTAATTGTACCAGCTACCATGGTACACAAATGAACCATGGTAGTACAATGAAAAAACATACCATGGTGTTGTACTAGCAGCATGTAGTGAAACATGAAAGCATAGTAGTTGTTTACAATGTATTATGAGGGTCTGTTTCCCACAGGATGTGGAGGTCCTGGGTAGGTTACACATGTTCTGTGGTTGTGAGGCCGGTTGGATGTACTGACAAATTCTCTAAAATGACGTTGGAGGCGGCTTATGGTAGAGAAATGAACATTAAAATATCTGGCAATAGCTCTGGTGGACATTCCTTCAGTCAGCATGCCAACTCCACACTCCATCAATACTTGAGACATCTGTGGCATTGTGTTGTGTGACAAAAACGGCACATTTCAAAGTTGCCTTTTATTGTCCACCAGCACAAGGTGCACCTGTGTAATGATCACGCTGTTTAATCAGCTTCTTGATATTCCACACCTGTCAGGTGGATGGATTATCATGTCAAAGGAGAAATCATCACTAATAGGGGATGTAAACACATTTGTGGAATAAACACAAACGTTTTTAGAGAAATACACTTTTTGGGTGTATGAAACATTTCTGGGATCTTTATTTCAGCTCATGAAACATGTTGTGTTTATATTTTTGTTTCGTGTAAATTCATCAATGTACAGTGCATTCGGAAAGTATTGACTTTTCCCACATTTTGTTACGTTACAGCCTTATTCTAAAATGGATTAAATAAAATGTATTTCCTCATCAAACTACACACGATACTACATAATGACAAAGCAAAAACAGGTTTTTAGAAATGTTTGCAAATGTATTGAAAATCAAAAAGCAGAAATACCTTATTTACATAAGAAGGGTCTTGGTCAGCGAGGTGACCAAGAACCCGATGGTCGCTCTGACAGAGCTTCAGAGTTCCTCTGTGGAGATGGGAGAACCTTCCAGAAGGACAACCAGCTCTGCAGCACTCCATCAATCAGGCCTTTATGGTAGAGTAGCCAGACGGAAGCCACTCCTCAGTAAAAGGCACATGACAGTTTGCTTGGAGTTTCCCAAAAGGCACCTAAAGGACTCTCAGACCATGAGAAACAAGAGTCTCTAGTCTGATGAAACCAAGATTTAATGCTTTGGCCTGAATGCCAAGCGTCACATCTGGAGGAAACCTGGCACCATCTCTACGGTAAAGCATGGTGGTGGCAGCATCATTCTGTGGAGATGTTTTTTAGCGGAAGGGACTGGGAGACTAGTCAGGATCGAGGGAAAGATGAACGAGCAAAGTACAGAGAGATCCTTGACGAAAACCTGCTCCAGAGCGCTGAGGACCTCAGACTGGGGCTAAGGTTCACCTGCCAACAGGACAACGACCCTAAGCACACAGTCAAGACAACGCAGGAGTGGCTTAGGGACAAGTCTCTGAATGTCTTTGAGTGGCTTAGCTAGAACCAGAGCCCGGAAGATCTGCAGAGAAGAATGGGAGAAACTCCCCAAATACAGGTGTGCAAAGCTTGTAGCTTCATACCCAAGAAGACTCGAGGCTGTAATCGCTGCCAAAGGTGCTTCAACAAAGTACTGAGTAAAGCGTCTGAATACTTATGTAAATGTGATATTTCAGTAAAAAAAATTGTAATACATTTGTAAAAATTTCTAAAGACACATTTTTGCTTTGTCATTATGGCGCATTGTGTGTAGATTGATGTGGGGACATAAAAAAAAAAAAATCCATTTTAGAATAAGGCTGTAACGTAACAAAATGTGGGTAAAGTCAAGGGGTCTGAATACTTTTCTGAATGCCACTGTAATACCAATCAACCTCTTCTGACATTGAGGGGTTTATTTATGTAATGCATTATACTGCCATTGTGCCATGGTAACACACAATTAACCGTACCATTTATCATAATTGTGCGCTACCATGGTAGAATGTATAAGGCAGGTTATAACAATGGTATTTTGGCCTCCCGAGTGGCGCACTGGTCTAATGCACTGAACTTCTTGCGGATCAGTGGAACCCTAGTGTCCCATTTCCACATCTTCCGGTGAAATTGCAAAGCGCCAAATTCAAATTAAATTACTATAAATATTAAAACCTTTCATGAAATCACAAGTGCAATACATCAAAATAAAGCTTAACTTGTTGTTAATCCAGCCGCCGTGTCAGATTTCAAAAAAGGCTTTACGGCGAAAGCAAACCATGCGATTATCTGAGGACAGCGCCCAGCACACAAATGCATACATTTTCAACCAGGGAGTTGCGACATGAAAGTCAGAAATAGCGATATAATATATGCCTTACCTTTGAAGATCTTCTTCTGTTGGCACTCCAAAAGGTCCCAGTTTGGTCCCCATTACATTACAAATGTCCTTTTGTTCGATAATCGTCCATTCTTTATATCCATAAAAACTGCAGTTTAGCGGCACAATAAATCCACTAAAGGTTTCCACTCCTTCAAAATGCATACAAAATGAATCGCCAAAACGTTACCAAATAAACTTATCCAACACAAGTCAATCAACATTTATAATCAAACCTCAGGTACCATAAATACGCAATTAAACGATCAAAATATAAGACGGAGAATAGTAGGTTCATATACCGAGATAAAATAACAAAGAACCGTTGCTTTCCTCCACGCGCATTGGAAACACTACAGCCAAAACTTCTCCCTCATTTTCCAAAAATACACCTGAAACTCTTTCTAAAGACTGTTGACATCTAGTGGGAGACCCAGGAACTGCAATCGGGGAGGATTTCGGCCTCATAATAAACATGACAAGTTATTGAACTCATGGTAGGATGATTTGTTTTGGGGGGTCCTCGAGGTTTCGCCTGCCATTTCAGTTCTGTTATACTCACAGACATTATTTTAACAGTTTTAGAAACTGGAGTGTTTTCAATTCAACTCTACTAATTATATACATATCCTAGCTTCTGGGCCTGAGTAGCAGGCAGTTTACTTTGGGCACGCTTTTCATCCGGCCGTCAAAATACCGCCCCCTAGCCCAAAGAGGCTAATGCACTGCATTGCAGTGCTATCTGTGCCACTAGAGATCCTGGTTCAAGTCCAGGCTTTGTCGCAGCCGGTCGTGACCGGGTGAGCCATGGGGTGGTGCACAATTGGCCCAGCGTCGTCCGGGTTAGGGGAGGGTTTGGCCGGCAGGGATGTTCCTGTCCCATCGTGCACTAGCGACTCCTGTGGCGGGYCGGTCGCAATGCACGCTGACACGGTCGCCAGGTGTACGTACGGTGTTTCCTCAGACACATTGGAGCGGCTGGCTTCCGGGTTAAGCAGGTGTTGTGTCAAGAAGCAGGGCGCCTTGGCTGGGTCGTGTTTCGGAGGACGCGTGGCTCTCAACCTTTCGCCTCTCCCGAATCCGTACGGGAGTTGCAGCGATGGGACAGGACGGTCACTAYCAATTGGATACCACGAAAACGTGGAGAAAAATGTGTAAAAATAAAAACACAACAAAAAAGGGTATTTCCATGATCCACATCTACCTGTGGTATAAATCAGGCAATACCATGGTGTTATTTAGCTGCAATGGTAGTAACATAGTAGTAACATCATACTTCAAGGCTAAAACCATCATACATTTCCATGATCCACATCTACCTGTGGTATAAATCAGGCAATACCATGGTGTTATTTAGCTGCAATGGTAGTAACATAGTAGTAACATAGTACTTCAAGGCTAAAACCATCATACATTTCCATGATTCAGATTTATACCATGTTATGAATGAACATACCATAGTAGCACCATGGTATGAACATTGTTGATCTAGACCAGCACTAATGAATGGTTTGTTGGCTGAGTAGTTTAGTCAAGTGTGTTAATGGATAAGGGAAAAAGGTAACACGTTACTTGACACGCAGCGGCATCAGTTGTATAAAGTACTTTAAAGTACCTCTTAAGTCTATTTTGGGGGGGGCGGTATTTGTACTTTACTATTTAGATTTTTGACAACTTTTACTTTTACTTCACGACATTCCTAAAGAAAATAATATACTTTAAACTCTATACATTTTTCCTTTCACCCAAAAGCACTAGTTACATTTTGAATGCTTAGCAGGACAGGAAAATTGTCTAATTTATACACTTGTCAAGAGAACATCTCTGGTCATCCCTACTGCCTCTGATCTGGCAGACTCACTAAACAGAGAACATCCCTGGACTTCCCTATTGCCTCTGATCTGGCAGCAGACTCACTAAACACAAATACTTGGTTTGTAAATGATGTCTGAGTGTTGGAGTGTGCCCCTGGCTGTCAAAAAATAATAATAATAAGGAAATCGTGCTGTCTGGTTTGCTTAATATAAGGAATTTGATGTATAGCATTTACTTATGACAATTGAGTACTTTTTCCACCACTGTAACTTAAAGTCCATTTAAATCCAGATACTTTTAGACTTTTACTCAAGTAGTATTTTACTGGGTGACTCTCACTTTTACTTGAGTCATTTTCTATTAAGGTATATTTACTTTTACTCAAGTATGACAATTGAGTACTTTTTCCACCTTTTGAGCGTCGTAACACGTTTATGACAAGGTCATAACCATGTCATAACAGCTGACCTAACTTGTCATAACTCTGTCATGACCCATATATTTACACCTGTTGTGACATATATTGCGTTATTTTATGGCTGGCTAGAACACCTACATAAGCGTGCCAAACCCCACAAAACATACCACACAAGGCAAAACATTCCTTTACACCATAGCCTGGGTGTCAACAGTATGTTTATGTTATATATATATATATATATATATATATATATATATATATATATTTGTTTTAAATTGACCCATGTAACACTTTAATTTGAATTGTGCACACATTGATGTCAGACATGCACCTACCCCCAATGCTCTGTTTGCTGAAGACTGATATAAGGACATGTACAGTACGTGATTGGCCTATCTGGCCTTGTATGATTATGATGTCATAATGCTTCTCGACAGTGTCATAATGCTTCTCAACAGTGTCATAATGCTTCTTGACAGTGTCATAATGCTTCTCGACAATGTCATAATGCTTCTTGACAGTGTCATAATGCTTCTTGACAGTGTCATAAATGGTATTTTCTTAGTCCAAGTAAAGCAGGACACAGGAGAGTCACAGTGCTTCAAAAGAAAAAAACACGACCGTAAAGAATTCACAACGACAACAACAACAAAGGATTTAAGAGACAAACTTTCAAATGAAAGGAAACTTCTTGGCAGGGCAAAAACTGATATGAATACATTTGTGGGTTAACACTCTTTTATGTAGGTGTCCATAACGAGCCATAAAATAACGCAATATATATGTCTCAACAGGTGTAAATATATGGGTCATGACAGTGTTATGATCATATTATGACAGGTTATGACAAGTTATGTCAGCTGTTATGACATATTGTGACATTACCAAATTATGTGTTAGGACCGCAAAGACACACACACAGAGACACACACAGACACACAGTTGCAGGATACTCACCCCTCACAGTCTGTGTTGGTCCTGACATCTTRTGGTTTATCTAAGTGTGCGTGTGTTGTAGCCGTCCAGTGAACTCTAGTTAGTGTAAGAACGATCTTCTCTTCAGGTGTGTTGATTACAGTGAACGTTCTGTGTGCTTTATACCCTTTCTACACATCCCTGTCACAACTTGTACAACAGATGGCAGAACCAGAATTCTGGGGTAAAGAGTATCTCCTTTCCCCAAATGGCTTGCTCGGCTGCTTCTTCCGTATCACTTCCTGTCCCATTGCCCTTGGTTACCTGCATGCAGAGGCCTCTCCTCTTGGGCAGGTATTCAACAGGTATGCAGCCCCAGGAGGTAGGAGATGACACGCTATAATAAAAGCATTTCTTTGGAAGTGCAAGCACACACACACACTTACACACAGACACACACACACACACACACACACAGACACACACACTTACACACAGACACACACACACACAGACACACAGATGAAACGTGTGTGTTGTCAGCCCACACAGGTCAAACATCATCTGGAGCTTTCAGCACTTAAACAAGCGTGTCTCACTCTCTCTCTCCTCTCTTTCTCTCTGTCTCCATCTTTCTCTCTCTCTCCTCTCTTTCACTCTCTCTCTTCTCTTTCATTCTCTCTCTCCTCTCTTTCTCTCTGTCTCCATCTTTCTCTCTCTCTCCTCTCTTTCACTCTCTCTTTCTCTCTGTCTTCCTCTTTCTCCCACTCTCTCCTCTCTTTCTCTCTCTCTCTGTCTCCCTCTCTCTTCTCCTCTCTTTCTCTCTCTCCGTCTCCCTCCTCTCTCTCTCCTCTCTTTCTCTACTCCTCCGTCTCCCTCTTCTCTGATTCTCGACCCCTGACTCCTCTCACCCCTGACTCTCTCTCTACCCCTGATCCTCTCTACCCCTTGACTCTTTTCTCTTTACCCCTGACTCTTTCTCTACCTGACTTCTTTTCTCTAACCCTGACTCTTTCTCTACCCCTGACTCCTCTTCTACCCCTGACTTCTTTCTCTACCACCTGACATCTTTTCTCTACCCCTGACTCCTCTCCTAACCCCCGACTCCTTTCCTTACCCCTGACTCTTTCTCTACCGCTGACTCTTCCTACGCCCTGACTCTTTCTCCTACCCTGACTCTTTCTCTAAACCCTGATCCTTTTCTCTACCCTGACTCCTCTGCTACCCCGACTCTCTCTACCCTGACTCTTTCTCTACCCCTGACTCCTCTCTACCCCTGACTCCATCTCTACCCTGATCTTTCTTACCCCTGACTCTTTCTCTTACCCCTGACTCTTTCTTACCCTGATTCTCGCTACCTGACTCTTTCTCTAACCCCTGACTCTTTCTCTACCTGACTCCTCTCTAAACCCCTGACTGCCTCTCTACTCCTGACTCTTTCTCTACCCCTGACTCTTTCTCTAACCCCTGACTCCTCTTACCCCGGACCTTTTCTCTACCCCTGACTCTTCTCTACCCCTGACTCCTCCTTTTTTTCCCCCCCTACCCTGACTCTTTCTCTCTCCGCTGACTTTCTCTCTACCCTGAATCTTTCTCTACCCCTGACTCCTCTCTACCCCCTGACTCTCTCTACCCTGCGTCTCTCTACCTGACTGCTCTCTACCCCTGACTCTTCTCTACCCCCTGACTCTTTCTCTACCCCTGACTCCCTCTCTACCCCCTGATCTTTCTCTCTCCCTACTTTTCTCTCTACCCTGACTCTTTCTCTAACCCTGACTCCTTCTCCCCTGACTCTTTCTCTACCCTGACTCTTTCCTCTACCCTGACTCCCTCTCTACCGCCTGGACTCTTTCTCTCTCCTGACTTTTCTCTCTTCCCTGACTCTTTCCTCTCCCCTGACTCCTCTCTACGCTGACTCTCTTCACTCTTGAATCTTTCTCTACCCCTGATCCTCTCTCCCTGACTCTTTTCTCTACCCCTGACTTTCTCTACCCTGACTGCTTCTTCTACCCCTGGCTCTTTCTCTACCTCTGACTCTTTTCTTACCTGACTCTTTCTCTCTCCCTGACTCTTCTACCGCTGACTCTCTCTACCCTGACTACTTTCTCTACCCTGACTCCTTCTACCCTGACTCTTTCTCTTACCCCTGACTCTTTCTCTACCGCCTGACCTCTTTCTCTACCGCCTGGACTCCTTCTCTACCTGACTCTCTCTACCCCTGACTTCCCTCTACCCCTGACTCTTTCTCTAACCCCTGACTCTCTCTACCCTTGACTCTTTTCTCTACCTGACTCTTTCTCTACCCCTGCTCCTCTCTACGCACCTGACTCCTCTCTACCCCTGGACTCTTTCTCTACCCCTGACTCTTTCTCTAGCTGACTCCTTTCTCTACCCCTGACTCCTCTCTACCCTGCTCCTCTCTTAACCCCTGACTCTTTCCTCCTCCCCTGACCTCTTTCTCTACCCCTGACTCTTTCTCCTACCACCTGACTCCCTCCTCTACCCTGAATGCTTTCTCTACCCTGGACTCTTTTCTACCCCTGACTCCTCTCTACCCCTTGACTCTTTCTCTCTCCCTGGACTTTCTCTCCTAGCCCCTGACTGCTTTCTCTACCCCTGACGTCCCTCTCTACGCTGACTCTCTCTACCCTGACTCTTTCTCTAACCCTGACTCTTTCCTAACCCCTGACTCCTCTCCTACCTCTACTCTTTCTCTCTCCTGACTTCCCCGTCTCCTGCTCTTTCTCTACGTACTCCTTCGAACCCCTGACTCTTTCTCTACCTGACTCTCTTCCTCTAACCCCTGACTCCTCTCTACCCCTGAACTCTTTCTCTCGTCCTACTCTCCTCCCGATCTTTCTCTACCCCTGACTCTTTCTCTACCCCTGACTCTTCTCTACCCCTGACTTCCCTCTACCCTACCCTTCACCCGCTTCCTGACTCTTTCTTGCTACCCCTGACTGCTTTCTCTACCCCTGACTCCTTCTCCCGACTCTTACCCCTACTTCTTTCTTCCGACTCGTTTCTCTACCTGACTCTTTTCTCTACCCCTGACTCATTCTTCTACCCCTGACTCTCTCTACCCCTGATCCTCTCTACCCCCGGACTCCTGCTCTACCCCTGACTCTTTCTCTACCCCTGACTTCCTTCTACCCTGACTCCTTCACTGACTCTTCTCTACCGCCTGACTCTTTCTCTACCCCTGGGACTCGTTCTCTACCCCTGACTCTTTCTCTACCCCTGACCTCTTTCTCTACCCCTGACTCTTTCTCTCTACCCTGACTCCTCTTCTACCCTCTGCTCCTTCTCTACCCCTGACTCTTTCTCTCCTCTCTTCTCTGACCCTGACCCTTACGACCCCGGACTCTTCTCTACCCCTGGACTCTTTCTCGTACCCCTGACTCCTCTCTACCCCTGAACTCTTTCTCTCTCCGCTTGACTTTCTCTCTACCCGTGACTCTTTCTCTACCCCGACTCTCCCGACTCTCTCTCCTACCTCTACCCGACTCTCTCTCTACCGCCTGACTCTTTCTCTACCCCTACTCTTTCTCTAACCTGACTTCCCTCTCTACCCCTGACTCTTTCTCTCTCCTCTGACTTTTCTCTCTACCCACCTGACTCTTTCTCTAACCCCTGACTCCTCTCTACCCCTGACTCTTTTCTCTACCCCTGACTCTTTTTCTCTACCCCATGAACTCCTCTCTACCTCCTGACATCTTTCTCTCTCCCTGACTTTCTCTCTACCCCTGACTCTTTCTCTACCCTGACTTCCTCCTCTACCCTGACTCTCTCTACCCCTGACTTCTTTCTCTACCCCTGACTCCTCTCTACCCGCTGACTCTTTCTCTAAACCCCTGACTCTTTCTCTACTACCCTGACTCTTTTCTACCCCTGACTCTCTCTACCCACTTTTCCATGCAACCTGACTCTTTCTCTACTCCCTGACTCTCTTCTACCCCTGACTCTCTCTACCCCTGACTCTTTCTTCTACCTGACCTCTGACCCCTACTTTCTCTACCGCCCCTGACTCTTTCTTTTCTACCTGCTCTTCCCCTGACTCCTCTCTACCCCTTGACTGCTTTCTCTCATCGCATGACTTTTCTCTACCCCTGACTCTTTCCTAACCCCTGGAACTCTTCTCTAGCCCCCTGAACTCTCTCTACCCCTGACTCTTCTCTACCTACTCTTCTCTGCGCCCTGAACTCCCTCTCCGCTGGACCTCTTCTTCTTGATCTCTTCTCCTCTTTTTCTACCCCTGACTCTTTCTCTACCCCTGACTCTTTCTTCTACCCTGAAGCTGCCTTCTCTAAACCCTCACTCTTTCTCTCTCCTCTGACTTTCTCTCTACCCCTGAACTCTTTCTCTACCCTGACTCTTTCTCTACCCCTGACTCTCTCTACCCTGCTCTTTCTCTAACCCTGACTCTTTCTCTACCCCTGACTCTTCTCTACCCCTGACTCTTCTCTACCCTGACTTCTCTACCCTGACTCTCTCTAACCCCTGACTCTTTCTCTACCCTGACCTCTCTCTCCCCCTGACTCTTCTCTACCCCTGGCTTCTTTCTCTACCCCTGACTCTTTCTCTACCCTGACTCTTTCTCTACCCCTGACTCTTTCTCTACCCCTGACTCTTTCTCTCTCCCTGACTTTCTCTCTACCCCTGACTTTTCTCTCCCGCTGACTCTTCTCTACCCCTGACTCCTCTCTACCCCTGACTCTTTCTCTACCCCTGACTCCTCTCTACCTCGACTCTTCTCTACCCCTGACTCTTTCTTCTACCCCTGACTCTTTCTCTCCCCTGACTCCTCTCTACCCCTGACTCTTTCTCTACCCCTGACTCTTTTTCTACCTGATCTCTCTACCCCTGACTCTTTCTCTACCCCTGACTCTTTCTCACTACCCTGACTCTTTCTCTATCCCCTGACTCTTTCTCTGACCCTGACTCTCTCTACCCTGACTGCTTTCTCTACCCTAACGGTCTTTCTCTCCTAAGATATATAACTAACTACCCTGACTCTCTCACCTGACTCTCTCTACCAGCCTGACTCTTTCTCTAACCCCTGAACTCTTTCTCTTACCCTGACTCCTTTCTCTAACCCTGACCTCTTTCTCTACCCCTGACTCTTTCTCTAACCCCTGACTCTTTCTCTAACCCCTGACTCTTTTCTCTACCGCCTGACTCTTTCTCTACCCCTGACTCTTTCTCTCTCCCTGACTCTCTCTACCCCTGACTCTTTCTCTCTCCCTGACTCTCTCTACCCCTGACTCTTTCTCTACCCCTGACTCTTTCTCTATCCCCCTTTTCTCCCTAATTCATTATCATTTATACTTTAATAGTAATACATCTTGGCTCAGAGGTACTATTGTGAAAGTGGGGAGTTTGGCCAAACACTCACTTTTCCTCTGAATCTGAACACACAGGTTCAGGGGAAAAGTGAGTGTTTGTTCTGCTCTGCCTAACTCTTAGAGCTCAGTGCTTTATGACAAGGAGGACAGGGGGGTTTACTCAGGGTTTGTATCGATGACGAGTTCAAATTTGTTCATAAACAGAAGTTGTAGTTCAGTCTGTCTCTCAAATTTAAAAAAAATTAAAAGCAGTTGGAAGAAGTAGGAAGGAACCCCACGGACTGCATTCCGCTTTAGAATCATAATGTACAGATGTGTAGCTTGTGGCAAATAGTGTAGCAGTCTATTCGGATTGGCATGGCAACACATGGAAACCAGTGACATTTGTATCTGACCCATTTACGTAAGAATTTAGTTCTGGCTTAATCAAGATTACGTTTGGAGTAAATGTTCCCTTTCAGTCAGTCAACTTTGGTACAACACACTATGGAGAAACGCACTCTTGTGACTTCGGCTGGAAGGATCTACAATCACACCAGACAGGGCCAATGATATCCAAGCCTCGCCGGAAGCCCTTCCAGAGGTGATAAGCGTCAGGCTCGGATTCATTCCTTCCATGATTCCGTTCTTCACCTCAGTGTGAACAGAAACGATTCACTAAAACAAAAACAACAAAAAAGATGGGCTAACGCGACCGTAACGAAGAAGGCTAACAACCCGAGTTGGGTTTTTGTAACCATGCCACCAATGAATAAAAAGATACTGACATTTGTTGTCTTGTATGTCTCGGCTCGGTTCATGCTCAGGCTGCCCTCGCTCTAATTAGTTGGTGTGCGAGACTAGGGGACGGCTGACACTGTTCCCATGCAGGTTCTCTTTACAAGTGTGTAGAATTCTTTAGGGTGTCTTGGTACCAGTTCCTCGGCTCAGTTTGAGTTGCGGAACGCGGAGATGGTTTGGGTTGTTGGTCGGGTTCGAATGTCTCCTGTGCGCTCTGCAGGAAGCTACTCGAAGAGAGAGGGCGACCACATTCTGTGGGTATCCCTCCCCCCGCCGACTGTGTATGCCTTGGTTAAGCATCGTTTGCCTCTATTCCCAGAACGGTCCGGGTCCCACCTCGGTGATCCGGTCCCACTTAGACTTTCGAAGACTAGGCTATCCAACGGTGGAATTGTTTGGGTAGCTCTATTGTTTTGTGTACATAGCTAGCGTTAAGTCCCCTCGTTATTCTAAATGGACCATGCTGCCGTCAAAGAGGCTAGCTAGCCTAGCTTTGACTAGAAGCCTCATCGTGGCTAACATCGGCAAGCATGCATAACTTCCGGCGAATAAAACTTACTAGCTTTCTCCTGGCGTTATGACAATCACATTCCTATTTCCAATTCCTGGAGTTGGAGGGAGTGGAGGAAGTGGGGCTTGCAGGCACCTCCGATGAGGAAGCAGCCTCCAAGCTCTTGGCTCCGGTAACGTTTGGTTAGGGACAAACGGGGTGCTACGTCAGCCATTGCCGACCATAAGGGRCTGGGCTTCATCCMGGCTRTACCGTCTCACRGAAGCACAMCTTAGTTAGGAAGCTTGTCCATGTTTAAAGTGCCCTCTGTTACCAAGTGTTCCATGGTGTTCAAGGGGTATATCAATCTCCCCAGGGTGAGAGTAATAAGTTGGGTTATTCACTCTTTGTCCACAAGGGGGCACTCCTCCCCCATAGGTGGCTCATTACTGGGATTCAGTTGCGTTCAGTTGTGCAACTGACTAGGTATCCCCTTTCTCGATGACAGTGGTTCCTTTTTTTATAGTCCCGTACCCCTTCAAATATCTCCAGCTGCGTACCCGAAAGAGAGAGATTATATTCCCCGTAACCCCTTCAAATATCTCCAGCTGCGTACCTCCTCTAGAAGCAGGGTCAGCTGTACCCCCTCTAGCAGCAGGGTCAGCTGTACCCCTCTAGCAGCAGGGTCAGCTGTACCCCTCTAGCAGCAGGGTCAGCTGTACCCCCTCTAGCAGCAGGGTCAGCTGTACCCCCTCTAGCAGCAGGGTCAGCTGTACCCCCTCTAGCACAGGGTCAGCGCACTCTCAAATGTTGTTTTTTGCCACATTTAAGCGCTGCCACAGCAACACACTCTATACGAACAGTTTATTAAACATAAGAATGAGTGTGAGTTTCCGTGTCACCAA
>NW_019942770.1:349790-356362 GCF_002910315.2 Salvelinus sp. IW2-2015 | reverse complement strand
TCCTCTAGAAGCAGGGTCAGCTGTACCCCTCTAGCAGAAGGGTCAGCTGTACCCCTCTAGCAGCAGGGTCAGCTGTACCCCTCTAGCAGCGGGTCAGCTGTACCCCCTCTAGCAGCAGGGTCAGCTGTACCCCCTCTAGCAGCAGGGTCAGCGCACTCTCAATTGTTGTTTCCCGGCTCGTGGGAAGTGACAAAGAGCTCTTATAGCACCAGGGCACAAATAATAATATAATAATAATAATACATTTTTCTCTTTATTTAACTATCTTACCTTACATTATCAATATTATAATTAAAAATTAAAATTAAAATTAAATTAAATTAAATTAAAATATTATAATTAATACATTACATTATTACATTATCAATAATTTTGCTCTTTATTTAGCCATCTTAAATATAAAACCTTATTTGTTCATCAAACATTGTGAATAACTCACCGAAGGTTAATGAGAAGGGTGTGTTTGAAAGGATGCACATAACTCTGCAATGTTGGGTTGTATTGGAGAGAATCTCAGTCTTAAATCATTTTCCACACACAGTCTGTGCCTGTATTTAGTTTTCATGCTAGTGAGGGCCGAGAATCCTCTCTCACATAGGTACGTGGTTGCAAAGGGCATCAGTGTCTTAACAGCGAGATTTGCCAAGGCAGGATACTCTGAGCACAGCCCAATCCAGAAATCTGGCAGTGGCTTCTGATTAAATTAAATTTTCACAGAACCGCTTGTTGCAATTTCGATGAGGCTCTCTTGTTCAGATATCGGTAAGTGGACTGGAGGCAGGGCATGAAAGGGATAACGAATCCAGTTGTTTGTGTCATCCGTTTCGGGAAAGTACMTGAAGTAATCGTGCACCCAACTCACTCAGGTGCTTCGCTATATCACATTTGACATTGTCCGTAAGCTTGAGTTCATTTGCACACAAAAAATCATAAAATGATGGAAAGACCTGTRTGTTGTCCTTGTTAATGCAGACAGAGAAGAGCTMCAACTTYTTAAYCATAGCCTCARTTTTGAATATAGTTGCAGAGAGTCCCTGTAATCCTAGATTCAGATCATTCAGGTGACAAAAAACATCACCCAGATAGGCCAGTCGTGTGAGAAACTCGTCAACATGAAAGCCGTCAGACAAGTGAAAATTATGTTCAGTAAAGAAAACTTTAAGCTCGTCTCTCAATTCAAAAAAACGTATCAATACTTTGCCCCTTGATAACCAGCGCACTTCTGTATGTTGTAAAAGCGTTACATGGTCGCTGCCCATATCAGATGCATAATGCAGAAAATACACGAGAGTTCAGGGACCTTGCTTTAACAAAGTTAACCATTTTCACTGTAGTGTCCAAAACGTCTTTCAAGCTGTCAAGAGCCTCTCGGTGGATGCTGCAGTGTTCTGTACACAAGTGGCGTCGGGAGCAACTGTTACCACTCCACTATGTCTCCCTGTCATGGCTTTTGCGCCATCAGTACAGATACCAACATCAGCAGCAGCTACGTTTGTCTACATACAGACCGTTAGTGGAATTCCTGCGAGAGAGTAACGGTTAATGTGATTGGATGTTAAAATCATACAATGATGGAACGACCTGTGTGTTGTCCTTGTTAATGCAGACAGAGAAGAGCTCCAACTTCTTAATCATAGCCTCAATTTAGAATATTGTCACGTCCTGACCATAGTTCTTATGTGTGTTGCTTGTTTTAGTGTTGGTCAGGACGTGAGCTGGGTGGGCATTCTATGTTGTGTGTCTAGTTTGTCTGTTTCTGTGTTCGGCCTAATATGGTTCTCAATCAGAGGCAGCTGTCAATCGTTGTCCCTGATTGAGAATCATATATAGGTGGCTTGTTTTGTGTTGGGGTTTTGTGGGTGGTTGTTTCCTGTCTYTGTGTTTTCTCTGCACCAGATAGGGCTGTATCGGTTTGCCACATTTGTTATTTTGTAATTGTTGTAAGTGTTCACAGTATTCGTTTGTAATTAAACATGTTGAGCACTGGCTACGCTGCGTGTTGGTCCGATCCCTGTTACACCCTCTCTTCTCGTGAAGAGAGGGAAGGCTGCCGTTACAAATATAGTTGCAGAGAGTCCCTGTAATCCTAGATTCAGTTCATTCAGGTGAGAAAATATATCACAGGCCAGTCGTGTTGGAAACTCATCRGGTTCCTGTATTTGACATTGTGTTGTTATTTCGCTGAACACTAGAAAGTTACATTTTATTTTTGGCAGTGAAACGAGGCGACTCAGGCGAGAAAAAAACCTCACCCAAATGTATMGCCTCGTTGGAAAATATAAATGGACTGTTTGAAAATGTGAAGAAAAAAACATGTAAAAAATAAATAAATAAATATTTCTATATTTTTWAAATGTGAATCACATTTTTATTTGGTTTACCCCCGACGGCATTGCGCATACCCCGAGTTTGGGAATACCTGCCCTATGAGATTCTTAGTGATACAAATTATCGGCAATTGGTTTCATTCCTGGGAATKAGATTCAATTCCGAATTTCCCCAGTTTGTCCCTTTTACAGCTGGGTTAAAGGTGCTGTGGCACCGGTACCATTGAGGCACCGGTACCAATATATGAAAGTAGACAGTACTGTACTGTAGACAGTACAGTATGGGGAGAACAGAGATAACTGTAGACAGTACAGTATGGGGAGAACAGAGATAACTGTAGACACGGGAAATTTTGGTTTTTTTGTTGGGTTCGTTTTTGACGATTTGGCCCTCTCTTAATGCACAGTTTTGGTGAACGCCTGTATACTGTGTCGTAATCACAAAGGCTTGCAGGGCGGACACCTACTGCACTCATTTCATTTGTCCTGTTCAAGTTGGATGTGGTATGGATTTGGTAACTCGCATTTATTCTTAGTGTGCAAGACATGCAGGGTGTGTTATATACAGACCTTTGCAATGTGTATGCATATCATTTTTGTCATACTATGCTTGGATTTCCTTGTCGCTTTCCATTTGTAGAGTCCACTGCAGGTGACTACACATCAGTATTGTTCGAAAGGAGCTAGAGTTTGGTATGCCTGTTTGTTGTCCTTATTCAATAAAGGAACATCAAGTTACATCATATTACTTGGCGCTTTTTTGGTGGTGTGTTTTTTATTTATTTTACTATTCCATATGGAATGTGTATTTGTTTATAATGACAGAGTACTAGGCCACACTGAAGAAAAAGGATAAAGTCATAAATTTATGAAGCGCTCGGTTCTTTCTGCAGGAAAAGCTACATACCTTGTTTTTACAGCTTTGATAACTTTATGACAATTTGTGATATTCTGTTAAATTTCTGGCACATTATGCATGCATGTCTTTGCCTTTATGAAACCATAATTCATGAATTCGTACATTTCACTGAAATGCCAACAACATCTGTCATTTTAACAACTGTCTACCTTTAAAACAACTGGCTTACAATGTATTATGACTCTGGTGTATTTTTATCATAATTCACCAATAGCTTCGTGTGGCTTCTCAAGTGCCATAACATAATATTACTTCACTTCTATGAATACGATTACTCATATTATTTAATATTCACTAACTGCTCTTTATAGCTATGGGTAAACTGAGAAATGGTCATATCTAATTTATTAACGCACAACTCTTTTAAGAACGCAGTTAGCCATCACTCGTAAAAAGTCCATTTATTTTATCCAAATCCATTTGGAAATTTAATGATCACAACGGTTAACAATTAAATAACCGTGGGTCTAGTTATAAAATTGTGATTAACAATGTAATAGTTGCAGCAGTGAAATAACTATTGTTTCCTCCTTTGTGGGGTGACTGCCTGACTGACAATATCCAGACGAACTGAAAGATATTATAGAGTCCTGGAATTTCAGGCCTGGCTACTGGAGCAGGCTAGCTCACACGAAGTAAATTCATTTTGGTTTTAATTCCCCATATACATAACATAATCCTCCTGCCCTCCCATATCCATCTTTAGTGCACACGGTATCACATTTACCGGAATTATCGAAGCCCAGGGATCCACCAAGATATTTCCTGTTTGCTCTAATCTCCTTATCCTATTTGTTAACGTGCAACCGAGGCCCTGGCTGCTTGAGCAAGTAAACCATTAACACTAGTTGTGTAACAAATGTAAATTGTAATGCTTACTGGTTTATCTTACCCTTCAGCCCTTGGATGTCCAGCCTTAGGCCTGGGCACAACAACAATTGCATCTCGTGACGAGTCGTCTCCTCGCAGTGTGGTGTTACTCTACGACCACTTTCCTCATATTGCCACATTTCCGCCTTATTCATGCCTTGTATTTATTTGGTCGATGATTTTATTATAATGGTAGCAATCGTATCTATGTAAAAGAACCTTACTCTTCTGCCTTATTGTAAAGTGCATTGTTAGAAATCTCCCCTAAGAATGTGGTTCAAACCCTATATAAGGTGCAAGGGGTTTATCTTATCGGAGCTTAAAACCTGGATTTTAATACCCAACAAGGGATATGTCAGATAAAGTTATTCCTCATATTCTACGAAACACATAGAATGAAGTTTTGGATCTTTTCTGATGTTTATGGTTGATTGGATAATTGTTGCTCTCCTGTGGTTCCAGGAGTCCTTGTTAAGCTGTGTGCATCGGCCAATCATAGATAAAATATTACTTGCTCAAGATACCGTTTAAGAGACAATTTTAAAAACAAAAATTCCTGGTTTGCCACTGCCAGGGGAGGCTGACCACTTTGGCTTCACAAGGTGGATCTTCAGCCAGAGTACAATTAGTCGTTGCACTACCCAACTGAGTGGCGCAGTTCTAACGCTGTATCTAAGGCACTGCATTTCAGTGTAGCCAAAAGACGTCATTACGCGACCCTGGTCTTCGATCCTCAAGGCTGTATCAAACAACGGTCTGTGATTGGGAGTCTCATAGGGCAGTGCACAATTGGTCCCCTATGCGTGTCCTTGGGTATGGGTTTTGGCGGGGTAGGGCCTTGTTCAGTGTTAAAAATAACAATGAAGTGTTCCTTTTAATCTTTCTTTTTTCCTTTATTTTTAAACTATGACCCCAAGTTCAGATTAAATGAACAAATTCCTTATTTTACAATGACGGCTAGGAACAGTGGAGTTAAACTGCCTTTTTCGGGGCCAGAACGACAGATTTTGTACGCTGGTCAAGCTTCGATTTGATACCCTTTCGGTTTATAAAGTGGCCAATGCTCACTAATTCTCACTAGGTCTTAGGCGCTGCAGCTCTCAAGTTCAGTTCTTAATCTGACTTTGCCTAGATATACTAAATTAGGTAACCATAAAAATAGCGCGAACCTAAGCCTATTTATTACAAAATCGAGAAAGAAATGGTGAATTGACCACAAAACTCTTCAAAGTTTTGCAATAGGCACATCAGACACAGTACAGGACTTTGATTACCTCTCGCAATGTTGAAGAGGCATTCCAAATAACAGATTGCACACGAAACGCATATACTGGAAAAATCGTAATCCTATTTTTTTAACAGACAGCCCTGATGTCATTTAACCTATGCAAGGGGAGTGTGCTGGAGTGTTTCAAACACGAGGGATGCCAATCATTTTTACTATATCTTTTTTTAGATTGTTTTGATTACGTCGTTTAACCACAGAAGTGAGTAACAATATACATTTGATTCCCGTCCCCTTAAGACACTGAAAACCTAAATTGAATGCTTTTTCGTCTTTGGCTATAAGGGGAACCGGCGTGAAGAACTTGCTTCCACATGTAATTGGCTAATTTACAATCATTAATTCATATCGACGCTCTGTTTTACTTTTTTCTAAAAATACACCATAACTAAATACACAAAAATCAAATGAGATTTTGAATTAGTATTCTTATTTTAAGTCAAGATAGTCATAAGAAGATGAATAGGACCTGGCACGAAATTATTAAGTCCACAGACAAAAATCCCCAAATCATATAAACTATCTAAACTGTCCTGTACTCTTTCATTCTTAGCTGTCTTTATTTTATTTATCTTTTCTTTATGGTTTGTCAGTGATGAAAGATGATACACTTGACTGTTGATTACAATATCTTTTATTTAAAAAAACATCTTTATTTATAGCAAGTCAGGTTAGAGAACAATTCTATTTTAAAGACAGCTACATGCTAACGGGCTTTGTTATAGCAGACACAGATTTTTCACTTGGTAGGTCGGGGTTCGTTAGCAACCTTTTCGGTTACTGGCCAACGCTCTAGATAGGTTACTCGCCAATAATGATAAAACAAATCAAAACTGTTTAGATTATAATTCAATGCGGCCTCCGGATCTGTTTGAAGATGAAACGCAGGCCGCCTGAGGTAGATGACGTTGACGCCTGTGACACCCCTGTTGACGCCCTGTGACACCCTGTGACGCCCCTGTGAGCCCCCTGTGACACCCTGTGACACCCTGGACGCCCTGTGACCCTGTGACGCCCTCTAGTGACGCCCTGTGACACATTCTATAGATCGATGACCGATCGGTAATGTTCATACCTCCCTGCTTCGATATCTCAGAGATCAAAATTGGTCAACTCTGATTTACAGACCCAAAGATTCCCCTGCATACGTCTATTTTGTCGCCTAATAACG
>NW_019942770.1:337227-346897 GCF_002910315.2 Salvelinus sp. IW2-2015 | reverse complement strand
CAGTACAGTATGGGCGAGAACAGAGATAACTGTAGACAGTACAGTATGGGGAGAACAGAGATAACTGTAGACGTACAAGTATGGGAGAACAGCAGAAGCTAACTGTAGACCGTACAGTATGGGGAGAACCAGAGATAACTTTAGACAGTACCAGTATCGGGGAGACAGAGATAACTGTAGACAGTACAGTATGGGGAGAACAGAGATAACTGTAGACCGTACAGTATGGGGAGAACAGAGATAACTGGAGACCGTACAGTATGGGGAGAACAGAGATAACTGTAGAACCAGTACAGTATGGGAGAAAAGAGATAACTACAGACAGTACAGTATGGGGAGGACAGAGATAACTGTAGACCGTACAGTATGGGAGAACAGAGAATAACTGTAGAACAGTACAGTATGGGGAAACAGAGATAACTGTAGACAGTACAGTAGTGGGGAGAACAGAGATATGTTTTTCTGGCTGACTGCTAACTGCCTGAGCAGAGATGATGACATAAGGAATGAAATACAATAAAGTCATCAAATAAAAACGATGTTTTATGCACAACTGAAATGTTGTATTATTCATGTCATTTCCTATTTGTCCTATGAATGTCTACCCAATGTTTTTTGGCAATTGAATGTTCACTATTTTTGTCTTTTTGTCTTTCCATTAAAAAGCTCTGAACAATTTTTGTTCATTATTTGATCATGCATTTATTTTATGTCTAAGCCACTAATGATGGAAACTACAAGTGTAATGGCTGTGCTCAATGCAATGGCGCTTACAAATATAGATTCTTCAAACAACCCTAAACAGGGAAACAGATCACAATCAAAGGTGTTATCACGTGCTCCACTAAGGCAGTTATTTATCTGACGTTGGGTAAAACGAAGCRCAAACTAAAAGTAAGAATCTCTGAGCATAAGATGCAAAAACTCGACGTACCAAGTTGGAGGCCCACTTTTTTTTGTAAGCGAACCCCTCTATYTCGTCCCTTCGCTATATCGACATCGAACACGTCACCCTCTCCATTTTATTGTTAAAACGAGAGGCTGCCTGGATCATTCATTTATAGWCCCTYGCTCCCTTCGGKTCACAACGTMGACTTTTATCTGAAGCCATTCTTGTGATCTTGGTAATCCGTTGTAAATGTTTTGTAGGCCTGTGTAGCCAAATTGTATTGATCGTATGCTATCCATTCATGCTTTTTTTATGTGTTCTATTTATATCTGTAAATCAACCAATGAAATCAAGCCACGCCCGGGAATGATTACAGACACCTGTGTGTGTCCTTTTAAAAACTATATAAACTAGTGATCCGCAATGTCTGTCATTATACCCTGATGAAGACAGCTTGTTTGTCCAAATACAATTATTGCATCTGAACTCCGAGAGCGTGAGGCTCTCCTTTTCATTTTCAAATGAACTACAATGCCCATAATCCATTGCGCATCTACTTGTTCAGTCTGTTTTTTCCTTTACGCCTTGTCACGACTTCCGCCGAAGTTGGTCCCTCTCCTTGTTCGGGCGGCGTTCTGCGGTCGAAGTCACCGACCTTCTAGCCATCGCTGATCCATTTTTCATTTTCCATTGGTTTTGTCTTGTCTTCCWTCACACCTGGTTYCAATCCCATCAATTACACGTTGTGTATTTAACCCTCTGTTTCCCCTCRTGTCCTTGTCGGTGATTGTTTGTTTGTATGTGATGTGCAAGTTATGTTCTGGTGTGCGACGGGTTTTGTACCCACTTTTATAATTTTGTATATTTTGGTTTTTCGGAGTTTTGTGAAGCACTTATTAAACGACTCCGTTTATACCAAGTTCGTTCTCCTGCACCTGCTGTCCCTGCCACCAGCACGCACCCATTACACGCCTGCTAGGAAAGACGCTGAAGAATGCACAATCGTGACGGGGATAYAGAGAGCAGCTGTTGCTTCACCAGGTATCTCTACCTGAAAATACATGATCTCAGTGATTGATAGTTGGTATTCAGCAGTCACAAAAGTACACCATATTTACGTTGAAGAACTACTAAAATAGTGATTTTGTCAGACAGCAGCTCTGTAGAGATGAGATGATGACTTGGAATTAAATAATAGTAACTCAATAAAACAAGATGTAATGTATGCAATAACTGAAATATTTTATTAAAGTAATGTGAATAAATGATGGTTAATAAGTGATGAGCAGTAATGGGCAGTCACTACCATCATGGGACTTTTATTCATTGTTTTATTCTGTGGTGTTTCAAAAATAATTGAAACTGAAGTTTAAAAGGGTGATCATTTTTTTTAAATAAATCGAACCAGCACTAACAAACACACATATACACCTTATACTTAAATCCCAAMCTAAACGGAGGGAATTCCACTTCCTGTTTGAATAATAAACATCACTAAAAAACACGCTACATTTTAACACGTCTGAACACACACGGTATTTAGCCTAAGTTACTTCTACAGAAACCACAACACTACTGTGAAAACACCCTAACATTAATTGCCCTCTAGTCCAGACTTCCTAACCGTCCCGGTAACTGCAACAACATGTATAACTTGTCACATGGGATGRCGCTGGAGAAACGAAGCAGGTACATTTAATAAAGTAAAACATTTAATAAAGAACGGACATGGAACGAGACAGGAACAGCGTCAGACAAACTAATAATACAGACAAAAAACAATTAATGCTGCAAGCGGGGAACAGACCGAGGAAACTGACAAATATACGGGAGGAAATAAGCAGGTGATGAGTGAGTACAGGTGAGTCCAATATCGCTGATGCGCATGACGAGGAAAGGCAGGTGTGCGTAATGGATGATAGGAGTGTGTAATGCAGGGCAGCCTGGCGCCCTCAAGCGCCGGTGGGGTGGCGGGTAGCTTTAGACGTTACATTGTACTCTTCCCCTCCCCCCTTTTGGGGGCGCCACCCGGCATCCCCTGGGGAACACAGGTCCTGGCAGAGGACATGGGGCGCTGGGCAAGCCGGTTGGGGCGTGGGGCCAACGAACCGGCAGGGAGCAGTGGCAGAGCCTGGGAGAACGGCTGAGGCGTAGAAAGGATTCACAGAATCCGGTGAGGCAAGACGTGTGACCCGCTGCAGAGAGGGAGGCGTGATGCAGGGCACCTGGGCCTGGAGCACCAGGGGGGGGAAGAGGCGGGAGCAGACTGATACATATATTAAACGTTGATCTCAAATACACACTTAAAATAAAGTGGTGTTTCCTAATTTACTAAAACGGGGCATTTTTATACGGATTAAAATGTCAGGAATTGTGGAAAACTGAGTTTAAATGTTTTGTACGGAGGGTGTGTGGGGGGCCGGGGGTGGGTGGGGAGGTGTATGTAAACTTCCACCTTGTAATATACGTGAAGGCAAGAGAGTAGAGAAGAGTTCCACCAGACTGTTCCCAGAACAATTCTTATTTACAATGACGGCTAGGAAAAGTGGGTTAACTGCCGTTGTTCAGGGCAGAACGACAGATTTGTATCTTGTCAGCTTCAGGGATTCGAACAATGCAACCTTTCGGTTACTAGTCCAATGCTCTAACCACTAGGCTACGCTGCCCAATTTCTCAAATTCTGTTTGATACCTGCTCCTCTGTAGCTCAGTTTGATAAAGCATGGTGCTTGCCTTGCCAGGAAAATGGGTTTTATTCCGGGGAGCACCCATACATAAAAMATGTATGCTAGCATTACKCTAAAGCAGGACTCTCCAACCCTCTTCCTGGAGAGCTACTATCCTGTAGGTYTTCACTCCAACCCTAAACGAGCGAACCTGATTCTAATAATTAGCTGGTTGATAAGCTGAACTAGTTACAACTGGGGATGGAGCGAAAACKTACAGGRAGGTAGTTTTCCAGGAACAGCATTGGACAACCCCGTCTCCAAAGCACTTTGAATAAAAGCGTCTCTGCTAAACGACATATTATATTGTTATGACTCTCAATGGAAATCAACCAACAAACAAAACAAAACAGACATGTTGTGTTGGACTGGAGCGTCATCACCTAAAGATGTCATCAACACATTTCCCTCTTAATTGTTTATTCTAAACTAAACCAAAATCTTAGTCAGCTGTGATATTTGTATGACTGTGCATTTCTCTATAARGCTCCACTGGCTCCAGTAGGGCCTACCCCACCCAGGACCTCACCTAGCACCTCGCCCCAGGATAGGCATTCCAGAAACAGGGTGGGACCAACAACAAAGACTGGCTGTCTGGGTCTTCTGCCAAAGATGGAAGGGAGAGTCCCAGAACGTGTGTGTTGGCCAATAATTACGTCTTATAGAGGCCAGGAATGAGAAACAAGACCCAGCATGGCAAACGACTTGATTACACACCTGATGTGGTGGGTGTGTGCGTTTATGTATGTGTGTGTGTGTGTGTGTGTGTAACCAAAACATTTTGCTCAAACAGAAGCGGGGAACTAACAAAGTCACTGACAACAACCATCAGAACCCCTTCCTAAAACCCCATGAGTGTCTTTTCAAAAACCCCTCCTAAAAACCCCATGAGTGTTTATCAGAACCCCTCCTTTAAACCCCATGATGTCTATCAGAACCCCTCCTAAAACCCATGAGTGTCTATCAGAACCCCTCCTAAAACCAAGAGTGTTTTTCAGAAACCCCTCCTTAAACCCATGAGTGTCTAATCAGAACCCTCACTAGCATGAGTGCTAGAACCTCCTCAAACACGATGTCCAAGAGCTCCCTAAAACCCCATGCAGTGTCTATCGAACCTCCTAAAACCCCATGAGTGTCTTTCAGAACCTCTCTAAAACCTCATAAGTGTCTTCAGCACACCCTCTAAACCATGAGTGTCTATCAGAACCCCTCTAAAACCCATGAGTGTCTTTCAGAACCTCTCCTAAAACCCATAAGTGTCTATCAGAACCCTCCTTAAAACCCCATAAGTGTCTATCAGAACCTCTCCTAAAACCTAAACCCATGAAGTGTCTTTCAGAACCCCTCCTAAAACCATGAGTGTCTTTCAGAACCCTCCTAAAACCCATGAGTGTCATATTAGAACCCCTCCTAAAACCCCATAAGTGTCTATCAGAAACCTCCTAAAACCCCATGAGTGTTTTCAGACCCCTCCTAAAACCCAATGAGTGTCTTTCAGAACCCTCCTAAAACCCCATGAGTGTCTATCAGAACCCCTCCTAAAACCCCATGAGTGTCTACAGAACCCTCTTAAAACCCATGAGTGTCTTTCAAACCCTCTTAAACCCCATGAGTGTCTTTCAGACCCTCCTAAACCTCCCATGAGTGTCCTATCAGAACCCCTCCTATAAACCCCATGAGTGTCTATCAGAACCCTCCCTAAAACCCCATGAGTGTCTATCAGAACCCTCCTTAAACCCCCTGAGTGTCTATCAGAACCCCTACTAAACCCCATGAGTGTCTAATTCAGAACCTCCTAAAACCCCAATGAGTGTCTATCGAACCCTCCTAAAAACCATAGAGTGTCTATCAGAAACCCTCCTTAAAACCCCATGAGTGTCTATCAGAAACCCTCCTTAAACCCCATGGATGTCTATGAACAAACCCTCATAAACCACATGAGTGTCTATCAGAACACCTCCTAAAACCCCATGAGTGTCTATCAGAACCCCTCCTAAAACCCCATGAGTGTCTATCAAGAACACCTCCTAAAACCCCATGAGTGTCTATCAGAACACTCCTTAAAACCCCATGAGTGTCTATCAGAACCCCTCCTTAACCCCATGAGTGTCTATCAGAACACCTCCTTAAACCCCATGAGTGACTATCAGAACACCTCCTTAAACCCCATGAGTGTTCTATCAGAACACTCCTTAAACCCCATGAGTGTCTATCAGAACCTCCTCACTTAAAACCCACTGAGTGTCTTTCAGAACCCCTCCTAAAACCCCCATGAGTGTCTATCAGAACCCTCCTAAAACCCACATGTCTTCAGAACCCTCTAAAACCCATGAGTTCTATCGTAACCCTCCTAAAACCCATGATGTCTATCAGAACCCCTCCTAAAACCCATGAGTGTCTATCAGAACCCCTCCTTAAAAACTCCATAGAGTGTCTTTCAGACTCTCCTATAACCTCCATCTGAGTGGATTCAGATGTGGATAAGGAACCGTCCTCTGCCTAGAACACCACCCATGATGTCTGATCGAACTCCCGTCACTAAAAACCCACACTAGGGCCGAGAATCTTGCATGACATCTACTGTAGCTACATTACAAAATAGGATATAAACCCACACTAAACTGTGCTAGACAATAATAAGTGTAAACAACTTTTAAGCTTGGTTGTCAGTGACGGTGGCCGTCGTCTTTGGGTATTCTTATTCGAGTGCGTCGTAGTCCCCCTCGTCCTGCTCTCCTCTGATGCACACACCCGGGCCTCTCCGTCTGCCGCTCCTGTATTCTCTCTCCTCTACTAGACCCAGGGCGCTGTTATTCTCCCCCTTTCAGGTTCGTAATTTCCCTTGGAGGAAGACTCTCCTTGTTTCTTTCCTCACTCGTGCCCTCCCTCCCCACCACAGAGAAATTACAGTTTATTGAGAGAGTTCGAATGTGTTTTCACACAGGAGTATATCAAAAGTGATACTCTTTGTTTCTTTCTCCTAGCATTAGAAAAAATTTGAGAACTGATAAACGTACATTTGTTTGATTAGATGCGTTTTGTTATCAGGGTTCGGGGAAATTGGAATTTTCCAGTTTTCTATCGACCGGTTCCTTCATTTAATGTTTGTGGAAACTCAGAGAGACAATATTAGCACATAACCATAACTCTGTTTATACAAGAAGTCCTTCCAGTTGTGAGGGCTGCATCTAATTGTTCTAATAATGAAAATGAGTAAAGATGAAAACATTTGGCTGAAATTATGTAATTTGCTTTTAAAACTGTTTAACTGAAGGAACTCCAATTCCTTTGGAGTATGAACCTAAATCATTGGCCCGCCCCATGAAGCAACAAGGCATTGATCTGGCGTTCATGGGAAAGCCCCTTTCTTCTGGCCTTCGAATATAACCGCCCACCGTTGGGAATTTAATCTTCAGACCAACTTACCTCGATAACCATGAGAGGGCTAAGGTTGTAAGACCAAGTACCCCTCAATCACAGAGGGAGTTAAGGTTTGAGTAGATTGCTGAATTCTTTTACCATACCATGTGGTAAAACTCTGAGACTATCAATCCGACAGAATAAGAGATACTCTTCGATAGTAAATACTAGTGCTGCAGCTAGAAATGATGTACCAACGCGAAAACCGACAACGACAAAAACATCCTACTATCTATAACATCATTGCTGAATGTTACTCTGAACTATCCCATTCTTAACCACAGGCGAGAGAGAGAGAGCGGACAAACCTCTCCAACAGAAAAATAACTTTCCAACAGATCACAACGACACACTGAGCGTGAAATATATTATATTGATTGCAATTATTCCGAAAGAGTGAGCGTCATGTTCAAGGATTAGCATTTTCAATTGTTATAATGATTATCAATTAGTGTCTTTTATTCCATTCGACCCACACTCCCTTTGTCCCCAAGCCGCGATGCTGGTATTATCGCCACTAGGGAAACTCCCGCTATCATCTTCGTTGCCTAGACTATCTGACTGTTGTTGAGTGGGAGAGTTGCTGGGCATTCTTGAATTAATTGTAGTTAGTAAAATACATGATTTAGAGACAATTGATGTATGATTCATAGTGAAAGACTGGGGTGTCGTGGCAGGATACCAACAAGTGTTGAGGACGGACGTTTGGAATACACTGAACGAGTGGAAGTAAAGGAAGTATATGTCATTAATTCAGAAAGACTAATTGATCAGATATTAAAATATCTGAAAAGTTATATTAGGAAGAATTAAGAGGTAGACTTGTGTAACCGTGAATGATTGGTTCATAGGAGCCCCGACTTCCGCTAGTTAATGAGATCTACTGATTAGGTAAGTGGCACGGTATATAATAATTAGCAGAGAGATCTGGATGAGTAAAGCTAAACGCATTCTGTCGAGTGTAATGGATGGCCAAAGGACACCGACACTGGGGCTAGCTATGCATCTGGCTAATGGTGGGGCGAGAAATTCCAGCTACGTATAGCAACTGAGTATAACAAAGCGTAAGAGAGGCGGAAGTCTGTTCGTTGTCGGCATGACAGAGCAGAGCTGGCGCCAGGGTGAATCCAGGGAAGAGATATGGATGCCCGTAGTTGAAGGTGTCGAGGCGGTTGTTAAAGGTCAACTTCAGAAAAACCAAGCCAGTGTAGGGTGAAGGGGAGGAGGACAGGTTAAAGGAGGGGATTTGTGTAAGGTCTGTTGGAGACAAGTGAAGGAAAACGGATTGTGTATGTGGTGGCCGATTCAGGGAAGGAGGAATGGGTAAGACAAACAATATCTAAATTGCCTTTGACAGGGGCTACGGAGTAGGTGCCAGGGCGACGGTTTGGTGTCAAGAGACTGGCATGTGCTGAACAGTTTCCGTGTGTATCAAGAATGGTCCACCACAGACAGAGAGGACATCGTCAGCCAACTTGACACAGGACAGTGGGAACATTGGGAAGTCAGAACATGGGCCGAGCAAGTCCCTGGGAATGTGGCGCACACCTGTGGTAGAGTCCTGCCCCGACGAATTGAGGGCTGGTTCTTGAGTACAAAGGGGGAGGGTGCAACTCAAATTTTAGGAAGGTATAGTTGCAGTGAATACCCGTTATGTAGTTACGGGGCAATGCTATTTTGTCGATGCCTTTCTCGCGAAACTGCAGAGGTGACTCACAGTTAATGTTGTACTTTTGGACGTCTCGCACGTTCCAAGCAGGAGGTTGATGGATTAGAGAAAACAACAAATGATTTAATATTCATGGCAAATCGTTGACGGCCATACAAGCCGTGTCTCCGAGAGCAGCTGGAAGCTCATAGTCTAGAGTGATGAGGTAATCAGTGTGCGCTTCTAACTGATGAATTTAACATGTTTGTAATGTACCAAACTATTAATTGTGGGGGCGGGGGGGGGGGGGGCGGGGCGGGGGGGGGGGGGGGGGGGGGTGGGGGGGGGGGGGGGCGGGGGGAGGGCGGGGGGGGCGGGGGGGGGGGCGGGGTGGGGGGGGCGGGGGGGGCGGGGCGGGGGCGGGGGGGCATAAAACATAGGGACTCATTATTTCTCTAGCTGGCAATCACAGGGGGCAATTAAACACAACACACAGCACGACACACACACCACACACACACACAACACCCACACACACACGACACACACACACGCACACACAACACACACAAGCACACACACACACACACACACACACACACACACACAACACACACACACATACACACACCACACACACACAGAGGGGAAGGTGTGGTGCACACATCTAAACGCAGAGGTGCTGAAGCACACAGGCAACGCCCAGTATTAGTTCTTTTCCTCTGTCAGTGGGTTTACGTGAGCCTTCTACAATCATATGTTTTAGAAACAACAGTAAGAATCAGCAATCAGAGCTGATATATGTATCATTTTAGATAAATAACATATAGCCGGTAACACTTTCTTTGGATTGTCATGCTGTAAATGTTTCTACAGACTACTACCAGCACAGATCAGTAACATATCAACATCTATTAACGCTAGCTATAACCCAACCTTAAACCCTTTATCGCTAACCAAAAACTTCACCCGATACTCTGCTAGACTA
>NW_019942770.1:321364-337202 GCF_002910315.2 Salvelinus sp. IW2-2015 | reverse complement strand
GCCTAAAACCCAATGATGTCTATCAGAACCTCTCCTAAAACCCCATGCAGTGCTTTCAGAACCCCTCCTAAAACGCCCATGAGAGTCTTTTTAGACGACCCCTCCTAAAACCCCGATGAGAAGTCTGTTTAAGACACCATCCTAAAAACCCATGAGTGTCATATCAGAACCCTCCTAAAACCCCATGATGTCCTATCAAGACCCCTTCCTAAAACGCTATAACCATAAGTGTTCTTTGTCGAGAACCCCTCCTAAAACCCCATGAGTTGTCTTCAGAACCCCCCTTAAACCCCATGAGTGTCTTTCAGAACCCCTCCTTAAACCCCATGAGTGTCTATCCGGAAACCCTCCTAGAACCCCATGAGTGTCTATCAGAACCCCTCCTAAAACCCCATGAGTGTCTTTCAGAAACCCCTCCTAAAAACCCCATGAGTGTTTATCAGAACCCCTTTTAAACCCATATGTCTATCAGAACCCCTCCTAAAACCCATGAGTGTCTATCAGAAACCCCTCCTAAAACCCCAATGAGTGTTTATTCAGAAACCCCTCCTTAAACCCCATGAGTGTCTATCAGAACCCTCCTAGAACTGATGGATCAACCCCTCCTAAACCCCATAGTGTCCAGAACTCTCCTAAACCCCATGCAGTGTCTATCAGAACCCTCCTAAAACCCATAGTGTCTTTCAGAACCTCGTCCTAAAACCCATAGTGTCTATTCAGACCCCTCCTAAAACCCCATGAGTGTCTATCAGAACCCCGTCTAAACCCATGAGTGTCTTTCAGAACCCTCCTAAAACCCATAAGTGTCTATCAGAACCCCTCCTAAAACCCCATAGTGTCTATCAGAACCCTCCTAAAACCCCATGAGTGTGTCTTCAGAACCCCTCCTAAAACCCATGAGTGTCTTTCAGAAACCCTCCTAAAACCCCATGAGTGTCTATTCTATAGAACCCCTCTAATAAACCCCATAGTGTCTATCAGAACCCTTCCTAAAACCCCATGAGTGTCTTCAGAACCCCTCCTAAAACCCCATGAGTGCTTTCAGAACCCCTCCTAAAACCCCATGAGTGTCTATCAGAACCCCTCCTAAAACCCCATGAGTGTCTATCAGAACCCTCCTTAAACCCATGAGTGTCTTTCAAACCCTCCTAAACCCCATGAGTGTCTATCAGAACCCTCCTAAACCCCATGAGTGTCTCTATCAGAACCCCTCCTCTAAACCCCATGAGTGTCTATCAGACCCTCCTAAAACCCAATGAGTGTCTATCAGAACACCTCTTAAACCCCATGAGTGTCTATCAAACCCCTCCTTAAACCCCATGAGTGTCTATCAGAACCCTCCTAAAACCCCATGATGTCTATCAGAACCCTCCTAAAACCCCATGAGTGTCTATCAGAACCCTCCTTAAACCCCATGAGTGTCTATCAGAAACACCCTCCTTAAACCCCATGAGTGTTATCAGAACCCTCCTAAAACCCATGAGTGTCTATCAGAACACCTCCTTAAACCCCATGAGTGTCTATCAAAACCTCCTCTAAAACCCATGAGTGTCTATCAGAACACCTCCTAAACCCCATAGTTGTCTATCGAACACTCCTTAAACTTCTTCTCATGAGTTCCTATCAGAACCCCCTTAACCCCATGATGTCTATCAGAAACACCCCTTTTAAACCCCATGAGTGAACTATCAGAACACCTCCTTGAAACCCCCAATGAGTTGTTCTATCAGAACACCTCCTTAAACCCCAGGCTTCCCCTAAACCGAGTGTTCAACCCCATGAGCATCAGAACTCCTCCCTTAAAACCCACAGTGTCTTTCAGAACCCCTCCTAAAACCCCATGAGTGTCTATCAAGAACCCTCCTAAAAACCCAGAGTGTCTTCAGAAACCTCTAACCCATAGACTATCCAACCCTAAAACCCATGAGTGTTGACCCTCCTACCCTGATCTTCATGAACCCTCCTAAAACCCATGAGTGTCTATCAGAACCCCTCTTAAACCCATGATGTCTAGTCAGAACCCCTCCTAAAACCCCCATGATTATCCAAACCCCTCTAAAACCCCACGATGTCTATCAAACCCCATGATGTCTATCAGAACCCCTCCAAACCCATGGTGTCTATCATAAACCCCTCCTAAAAAACCCCACGAGTGTCTATCAGAACCCATGAGTGCTATTCAGAACCTCTCCTGAAAACCCCATGAGTTCATCAACCCCAGATGTCTTTCAGAACGCTCTCCTAAAACCATGAGTTTCATCAGAACCCCTCGCTAAAACCTACCTTTTATTTTGGTTTAGACACTCATGGGGTTTTAGGAGGGGTTCTGATAGACACTCGTGGGGTTTTAGGAGGGGTTCTGAAAGACACTCATGGGGTTTTGTCCACTGAAAGTTGACTAGAAACAACAACTGGGACCTAAAAAGACACCCAACATGAGCGCCCCAACTAAATTTGCCCAAAAGAAAAACCCACACCAAACTTTAAGACGGGAAGCAAACCAACACGGCAGAGCAAAATGAAAACAGAGAAGATCAGATGAAGGATTGTTTCTCTAGAAATCACATGGGGAGAGCCAACCTCTAAGGTGTTAACACGCCACATCTCTTAAGACAACTGGAGCACTGGGCCAGTCACTTTTAAATAAACACCTGGCCAGCAAAGGTGAAACGACTTCTGACTAACGAGATGACAAGCCAGCACAGGTGTAACACATACTGACTAACGAGGTGACACCAATCAGTGCGCCCAAAGTGCTAACGTCCAACCTCAAAATATAAATGGAGAAACCAAAGTCCGTAACACCTTGCCCTTAAGATAACAAATATACGATCCCGCAGGTGAAGAAACCAGATGTGGAGGTCCTGGGCTGGCGTGGTTACACGTGGTCTGCGGTTGTGAGGCCGGTTGGACGTACTGACAAATTCTCTAAAACGACGTTGAAGGCAGCTTATGGTAGAGAAATGTACATGAAATTATCTGTCAACAGCTGTGGTGGACATTCCTGCAGTCAGCATGCCAACTCCACACTCCATCAATACTTGAGACATCTGTGGCATTGTGTTGTGTGACAAAACTGCACATTTTAAAGTGGCCTTTTATTGTCCCCAGCAGAAGGTGCACCTGTGTAATGATCACGCTGTTTAATCAGCTTCTCGATATGCCACACCTGTCAGGTGGATGGATTATCTTGGCAAAGGAGAAATGCTCACTAACAGGGATGTAAATAAAAAACATTTCTGTACAAAATTTGAGAGAATTAATATTTTTGAGCGTATGAAACATTTCTGGGATCTTTTATTTCAGCTCATGAAACACGGGACCAGCACTTTACATGTTGCGTTTATATTTTTGTTAACTATATACATATAAAGTACGAGTCAAAAGATTGGACACAACTACTAATTCAAGGGATTTAATTTATTTTTACTATTTCCTACATTGTAGAATAATAGTTAAGACATCAAAACTATGACATAACACGTATGGAATCATGTAGTAACCAAAAAACGTTGTGTGAGGTCTCGTGGTTGGACTGGGGAGCCCAGCCATTCAATCTCAGTCTTGGGGTTGGACTACGTGTGGGTGGGAGCACTCCAGGCCCATTGTAACGGTGATCTGGGTTGGGGACTAGGGAAGCACTCCAGCCCAGTACGGTCGCTGGTTGGGACTGGGAACACCTCAGCTATGAACTCTCTGTTGGACGGGAAACTCCCAGCCCATTACGTCTCTGGGTTGGACTCGGGAGCCCTCCAGCCATTAACGTCTTCTCGGTTGGGACTGGGAGCCACTACAGCCATTAAATCTCTTGGTAAGGGAAACACTACAGCCCATTTAAGGCCTGGTTGGGACCTGGAGCACCCAGCCTTACCGTCTCTGGTTGGGACGTGGAGCAATGCCAGCCCATTACGTCTCTGGTTGGGACCTCGCGGGATGCACTACAGCCATTAAGGCTCTCTTGTTGAGGGAACACTAGCAGCCATGTGAGGTCTCTGGTGGGCACTGGGAGCTCAGCCCTATTACGTTCTGGTGGTGACGGGAGCACTCACAGCCCATTAAGTCTATCGGTTTGGGACTGGGAGCATCCCCGCAGCATTGATATGGTCTGCTGGGATGGATCGGGAGCAGACTAACATGCCCATTAAAGTCGCTGGTTGGATCTGGAACACTCCAGCCCATTAGAGTCTCTGGTGGGGACTGGACGACTCAGCCATTAGTCTTGGTTGACTGGGACATCCAGCCGCATATATCGCGTTGTCTGCGGTTGGGATGGGAACGACTTCCATGTCCAGCACAATGACACAGACGCCTGACGAACAGGCACTGCAGACATCACCACACCACACCCAGACTGTGCAAATCATCACCAAGGCAGTATTCCCTAGGACTAGTCTCTATAGTGTCGCCAGACAAATAATGGTTTAATTAATGTGAAGTATCCATTTGTCAGGTTAAGTGGTGATTAGATGCTGTGGCGGAGTGTACAAGGGGTTTAGTGAGTGTACGTGAGTCGGGAGTGCTGATTGGAAGTGAGGGTGCTGTGCGGTGGCTATTTGATTACTAGTATGGGATGTATACCGACGTAGGGAATGGTAAGTGTGATAGTGGAATTAGTGTGGAGGGTCTTCAGATGTAGAGGTGTAAAGGTCGGAGGTGGGAAGTCCAGGGTTTAAGGATTGTGATGAGACTTTGATGACGATGGCGTGTTAATGCTAATGATCACTAAGTTAATGTTCGTAAGGATGAAGCGCGATCCACTATAAGTAAGGTTAGGAGGTGAGGATCGATGCGAAGCTTGAGAGTTGACTAATCCAATTAAGTGGAAATCCAACTAGAGTTGAGTGAGGTACCTATGTGGGAGTGGAACGTATGCCTTAGTTGAGGATATCTTTCGATCACGAATGTTATTGATCAATGCACACTATCCGCAGAGCATGGGTTCAAACATAGGGGAGCCGTCAACACCAGGGTCATTTTGCTATATTTGAAAGGAGTACAAAAGACGATAACAGAGTTACAGTCTGAAAGCATTTACCAGGTAGAAGTAAAACAGAAGGTTATGATTGACATCTAGTGGTGGAAATATGCACTGCATTCAATTCTCCTGCGTCCTTTCCCCTGAATACTGTACTCCTCATAACATCCTGAATATCATGATGTGGTTTGATGTCAAAACTACAGAGAGAAGGATAGCGAGTGACCTGCTCTTCTGACCATCTCCTATACAGCAGTACGCACGAGTGTAGCTGTGTGTGTGTGTGTTGTGTGTGTGGTGTGTGTGTGTGGTGTGTTGTGTGTGTGTGGTGTGTGGTGTGTGTGTGTGTGTGTGTGTGTGTGTGTGTGTGTGTGTGTGTGTGTGTGTGTGTGTGTGGTTGCCTGCTCCTGATAATTTCAGAGGATGAAAAAGGGGACTTTCAAGACATTCATACTTGTCCGTGCTTTGTGTCATAAAAAATTACTCTCACATTCAACCAATTGATTTTAAGCAATAAGGCAGAGGGGGTGTGGTATATGGCCAATATACCACAGCTAAGGCTGTTCTTAAGCCCGACGCAACGCAGAGTGCCTGGAGCAGCCCTTAGCCGTGGTATTTGGCCATATACCACAACGCCAGGTGCCTTATTGCGATTATAAACTGGTTCCAACGTACACTCACCGGCAGTTAATTAGTACACCCCTCGTTCACCAAAATGGATGGCTCCTACAGACAGTGAGTCGAGTGCGGCCCGTGCTTGTTACATAAAGCAGGCAGACAGGCATYGAGGCATTCAGTTACTGTTCGATTGAACGTTAGAATGGACAAAACTAGTGACCTAAACGACTTTGAATGTGGTATGATCGTCGGTGCCAGGCGTGCCAGATCCAGTATCTAACAAACGGCCGCCCTCCTAGGCTTTTCACACGCGACAGTGTCTAGGGTTTACCTAGAACGGTGCAACAAACAAAGAAACATACAGTCAGCGACAGTCCTGTGGGTGAAAACGGCTCGTTGATGAGAGAGGTCGAAGGAGAATGGGAAGGATCATGCAAACTAACAGGCGGGACACAAACAGACCAATAACGGCGCAGTACAACAGTGGTGCGCACAACGGCATCTCGGAATGCACAACTCGTCGGTCCTTGTCACGGATAGGCTATTGCAGCAGATGACCACACCGGGGTTCCCGTCCTATCAGCTAAAGACGAGAAGAAGCGGCTCCAGTGGACACGCCATCACCAACACTGGACAATTAAAGGAGTGGAAAAACATTTCCTGGTCCGACGAATCCTGGTTCCTGTTACGTCACGCTGATGGCCCGAGTCAGGAKTTGGCGTAAGCAGCATCAGTCCATGGCCCCGTCCTGCCTGGTGTCAACGGTACAGGCTGGTGGCKGTGGTGTACTGGTGCGGGGAATGTTTTCCTGGCTGAAGTCAGGTGCCTTGATACCAGTTCATCAACGACTGAACACCACAGTGTCTCTGAACCTTGTTGCTGACCCTATAGAGCATCTTTGGGATGAGATGGAACGAGCTGTTGGCAGCATGAATGTACCGCCGTCCAATCTGGAGCAACTGTGTGACGCCATCGAGTCAGTATGGACCAACATCCCTGTGGAACATTTCAGAAACCTTGTAGAATCCATGCCCTAAAGAATTCAGGCTGTTCAGTTGATTAACTAAGTATAAACTTTTCATAAATCCTTTATGAAGGCAACGTTATTGTAACCGGGGAATTGGAACCGGTTCAGGGAACAAAACCGAAAACAGGAAAATAACGCCATTTTTTTTTCGAGGAACAGAATCAGAACCGCGTACGAAAGTGATCCATACTGTTCCGAAACAGAACCGCTATTTTGAAAGCTGTCACGATCGTTGTTAGGTGAAAGAGAGGACCAAGGCGCAGCGTGATATAAATACATCTTCACTTTATTTGAARATGAAAACAAACACGAACACTAACACAAACTAGACAAAACAACAAACGACCGTGAAGCTACAAAACGAAAGTGCAGACACAAGCYACTAACGTCAARACATAGACAATTACCCACAACCTACMTAATKCCTATGGCTGCCTTAAATATGGCTCCCAATCAGAGACAACGATAGACAGCTGTCTCTGATTGAGAACCAATCCAGGCAACCATAGACTTACATAAACACCTACACTGAACACAACCCCATGAACTCTACAAAACMCCMTAKACAATACAAACACCCTAGACTAGACAAAAACACACAAACATCCCCCATGTCACACCCTGACCTAAAATAATAAAGAAAACAAAGATAACTAAGGCCAGGGCGTGACAAAAGCACGGGAACCAGTTAATAACTGTCCCACCCTGATCTGTTTCACCTGTCTTGCGCTTGTCTCCACCCCCCCCCTCCAGGTGTCGCCCATTTTCCCCAGTATCGCCTGTGCATTTCTCCCTGTGTTTTCTGTTTGTCTGTTGCCAGTTCGTCTTGTCTCGTCAAGCCTACCAGTGTGTTTTTCCCGTACTTCTGTTTCTCTCTTKCCCCTGTTTTTCTAGTTTTTCTAGTTTTGACCACTCTGCCTGSCCTGACCCTGAGCCTGCCTGTCATTCTGTACCTTGCGACACTGCCCTGCATTACTGATCTCTGCCTGCCCTGACTCTGACCCTGCCTACCATTCTGTACCTTACTGACCCTGTCCTGGATTACTGATCTCTGCCTGCTCTTGACCTGTCGTCTGCCTGCCCCCTGTTTTGTTAATAAACATCTGTGATTCGAACTGTCTSCATCCGGGTCTTATYCTGAGTTCTGATAAATAACATTATTTTACGTTCAGGGCATTTTTTCCCAGTCCCRCGAAAAACCCTCACTCCGTCACTCAGAAACGTATTCCAGTGTCTGCCTGCCAGAAAATATTTGCCAGTGTGTGTGTGCCAGGGTTTCAGTTAGGAAAATTTGGCGCCAGACAACGTGACCGGAAAGATTTTCATTGACCAGACATTTGAGAAATGTAACTGACACCCATATGCATTTACTATAGATCCAACCTGATGTAGCCAGCGCCTTCAATAAACAAGGGATGTTGGCCAAATGAGACACATTTAGGTGTCCTAAAACAGCCTATAACAAATGACAAAACCACTATTTCTTGTGTTATCGATGTGTAGGATATGCAAAAGTTGGTAACGCTTTACTTGACACGCAGCATCATAACGCATTATGACACGGTCATAACCATGTCATAATATGTCATWACAGCTGACAACACTGTCATGACCCATATATTTACACCTGTTGTGACATATATTGCGTTATGTTATGGCTGGTTATGACACCTACATAAGAGTGTCAAAATCCACATTTATTCAAATGTGCTTTTTCCCTGACAAGAAGTTTCCTTTCATTTTAAAGTTTGTTTCCTAAATCCTTTGCTGTTGTTGTAWTACATTTTTTACAGTCATGTTTTTTTCAATTATATTTTCAATAACTTGTAGAAAATACACGTCGTGACACTGTCATGAAGCATTATGACCATCCTGCACAGCAGATAGCCTGGTAAAGTCTGTCTCTGACCCAGGGATTATGCACAACAGATAGCCTGGTAAAGCCAGAATGTATAAAACGATGAGCACAGGATTCAGTCTGGTATAAAACCAGGCTATAGATCCAGTCTGGTATAACCAGTCTATAGATCCAGTCTGTTATAACCAGTCTATAGATTCAGTCTGGTATAACCAGGCTATAGATCCAGTCTGGTATAACCAGTCATAGATTCAGTCTGTATAACCAGTCTATAGATTCAGTCTGGTATAACCAGTCTATAGATCCAGTCTGGTATAACCAGTCTATAGATCCAGTCTGGTATAACCAGGCTATAATCCAGTCTGGTAAACCAGTCTATAGATCCAGTCTGGTATAACCAGTCTATAGATCAGTCTGGTATAACCAGGCTATAGATCCAGTCTGGTATAACCAGTCTATATGATCCAGTCTGGTATACCAGTCTATAGATCCAGTCTGGTCATAACCAAGTCTAATGGATCCAGTCTGTATAAACCAGTCTATGGATCCAGTCTGGTATAACAGCAGGTTTAGATCCAGTCTGGTATAACAGACAGGTTTTAATCCAGTCTGGTGTAAGAGACAGTTTAGATCCAGCTGTAAACGACAGGCTGTAGCATCCAGTCTGGTGTAAGAGGACAGGTTTAGATCCGAGTCTGGTATAACAGACCGGCTGTAGATCCAGTCTGGGATAACAAGACAGGTTTAGATCCAGTCTGGTTATAACAGACAGGTTTAGATCCAGTCTGGTAATAACAGACAGGCTGTAGATCCAGCTGTAAACAGACCGGCTTTAGCATCAGTATTGAAGTATAATCAGACGGCTGTAGATCCAGTCTGTAAACAGACAGGCTGTAGATCCAGTCTGTATAACAGACAGGCTGTAGATCCAGTTCTGGTATACAACAGACAGGATTTACAGACGTAGATCCAGTCTGTATAACACCGGGGCTCCTCTGTATAGATCCAGTCTCAGCGTATAACGAAAGAGCTGTAGATCCAGTCTGGTATTAACAGACAGGCTGTAGATCCCAGTCTGGTAAAACAGACAGGGCTGGTAATCCAAGGCTGCTATACACAGACAGGCTGTAGATCCAGTCTGGTATACAGACAGGCTGTAGATCCAGTTGTATAACAGACCGGCTGTAGATCCAGTCTGGTAAACAGAACAGGCTGGTAGATCCAGTCTGGTATAACAGACAGGTAGATCCAGTCTACTTGCCTACTGTGTTTGTTCTGACCAGATTCAACTGACGAAACATGTCTGATTTGTTTTAAATCGTCGACGATTTATGGTTTTAATTCATGCTCACAGTTACACTCAAAAGAGGGAAAAATGACAAATTTTCACGATACAAAAATGAAAATAAATATTTAGAGACAATACTTTAGCGAGATATTAAATGTTTTTGTAATGTTCCATCTGGAGAGTAGCTTGGAATGTTTAGTACAACAGCAGCAACCAGGAGAAGCGGGTTTCCTGTAACTGCCAGAGGACTGTATTTGTATATGGCTGAAAAGGTGTGGGCTGGTACATGTGGGTATTACTGCTGAAACACACACGCAGACGGACACACACACACACACACACACACACACACACACACACACACACACACACACACACACAGTGAAATGTCAAATCCTAATCATAGTTTAGGTATTTATGGGCATTGTTATTACTTCAAATTGAAATGTCATATAGCTTCTATGATTTAATAAAGTAACTAGGCCCTATAGCCTCTATTGGGCAGTTTAAATGTAATTGGAGACCTATTGGCCAATAGGAGACATACTGGATAGACCTATCGGGAACTCTCGCTCCAGAGGGCCTCAATGAGGAATGTTTAAAAAAAAWAAAAGTTTTATGTTGTAGTAGGTTATAAATATTTAATCCAAATAATTTAGGCAATGACATCATAATGCATTTGGCTTGTGTGTCGACATATTTTTTATTTCATTTTTGTCTATATATTTTTTATTTCATTTTGATATTCATGTTTTCCCCACAGCTCCCTCTAGTGGGATCTCTTGATTGGGCCAATACTGAATTTAGAACGATGCCCACTAGTGAGGTCTTGTTGTCGTGACATTTGTCTGCCATTGTCTTTGCCCACTGAAGAAGGGCTCAGTGGGCAGATAAAAATAACGTTTGCAGTTAATTTCCCCATGTACCGAATAAAATTTAAAAAACACAATTTAAATGGGTTTTCATCGCATCGTTTTGTAAAAAAACCCTCTGCGCTGTATAGTGAATGTGCCCACTCTGGTCTTGGCATGTGTGCTCCGGCCAACAGCCTCCCAGATATAATGTGGGTAGGCTACCTACATGATGAGATCACTATGCATAAGAGAAAGATAATTATTTCTCAAACGGCAGCCAATAGTCGATTATCAGCGGCAGGTAGCCTAGTGGTTAGAGCATTGGACTAGTAACCAGGAAAGTTGCAAGATCGAATCCCTGAGCTGACAAGGTAATAGTCTGYCGTTCTGCCCCTGAACAAGGCAGTTAACCCGCTGTCATTGAAAATAAGAATTTGTTCTTAACTGACTTGCCTAGAAAAATAAAGATATAATAAAAATCATGTCACCAGAATACCTTTGATATTTTTTGGAAAGGAGCATCACCTTGCACTTTCACCACCCTGTGAAGTTCATCATAATTAATTTAATCTGTAGTCTAATAAACTGCATGCTTTGAGAGTCGTAGTGGGGAGGACCACACAACATGTCATCGCCTGACTCCAAGTTTACTTCAATATGATGGTTATAAATATTTGCGCATTAAAGCGTTTCCACCGCCATTTTCTCCCATTATTAATTGTACCGACTCAAAAGGATCCCACCTTGTCTAGCATATTTTGCTTCGTCAACATTTCGAAAGTTTACTGACACATTTGGAATTTGAATCAGGCCTGTCATTACATTTTTCATCTGACATGTAGCCTACTTTACTCACAGAAAAAAGGTTGGATGGAAACCCGGTAAACACCTTTTCCCCTCACCATGGTAGCGTTCCCTGCTCAGACGTTGAATGCATCAACCAATGACGGACAGATCGCTATAACATATTATGTGGAATAGGACATATTCAGGCGTTGTAAGATTTGGCATGCGTCAGCAACGCCCGGGCAGAGGAACGCGTCCAATATCTCACGCACGTACACGCGTGTTTCCTCATCATCCACAGTGAGCCAGCCAGCGACGCTCGTCCCCGAAGCGCCCGGATGAAAAAGAGAGATTCAAGGGAACAGGGTTGTTTGACTCGGTCGAGATAGAGCAGAGCAGAGCAGAGCAGGGGGGACAAACAGGACTGGGAGAGAGAAGGGAGTGTGTCGGAATCTGGACATTGTCGACGGAGCTTCTAAACACCACTAAGGCGACAACCAGACGTTCGGTTCTGGGCAAAAAAAGGAGAGTTGTTGAACGGTGGGAGAAAGGAACGGTGTCGTGTTTCTCCTCTTGTAAGTATATTTCTGTGTGTGCCCGATGTGTATCGCGTTTTTTGTCTCTCCCAAGGGCAAATCATCTGAACCATGTCCATCCATATGGATATGGGGCGAATGCCTTGCACTCGGGAGAAAGAAACGGGCCTGGTAAGTGTCAACAACAACATGGCGTAGAAAATGWTTATTTTAACACCATTATTAGACACAATGTGGCACATGTACTCGGGAGTCGCGCATTACAGGGGACTGACTAATCATGTTGATAGAAACGAGACGGAGTCTGACACATTAGAAATGGGGAAACATTGTTTACAGCAAGGATAGATAGTTGTGACCACAGCCAGGGTGTGAACTCTGTTGGATACAATAGAGAAAGTCTAGTATGTTGATAGTAGAGTTGTCTGAACGGCAATGTCACACGTGCCCGCTGTTAGTAGGAACGTCAACGGTTCATGCGGCGGCACACAGTCACGATGGAAGCTGTGGTCTGCAGCGCCTGGTTCAATTGTTTAGGAAACATTTTTTTTGTAAACTCCATGGTTAAAGTAGTGAAATATGTCATTGTTGTAAAAATCTGCAGTGTGCGTCATTTCCTGACATCCTAAATCAAAATATAGAATTATTTTGACATTAGGCCAGACAAAATTGATTCACTGTTTAAACCGATTTTTACCCCCCCAGAAAAGTGAGTCGAGCAAGCGAAAGATCATAAATAAAACATGAATTGGATAAGGAGTAACAGTACTTTACCAAATTGTCCTAGGCACTTGTGCAGACTCGAGGCCCGAGCTTCAATATTTGAACTATTCCATTCGAAAAACGATTTTTCTTTAAACGACTACAGATGTTACAATGTTGTTATAACCATGATGAATTAAACACAATGGTAAGTATAACTTGTGACAGTTTCCTTTATTCTTTATTTAAATAAAAATCCAATCTAGTAATTTAATGTGATGTATAGCGTAATAGAGTAGACTATATAAAATAAAAAAAATWGAATTCAAGAATGATTGACAATAAATAATTGTAATCAAATTAAAAAATGTTGGACTCCCGAGTGGCACAGCGGTCTAAGGCACTGCATCTCAATGCTAGAGGCATCACTACAGACCCCGGTTCGATCCCGGGCTCTATCACAACCGGCTGTGATCGGGAGTCCCATAGGGCGGCGCACAATTGGCCCAGCGTCGTTCAAGTTAAGGGAGGGTTTGTCCGGGGTAGGCCATCTTTATAAAAATAAGAATTTGTTCTCAACTGACTTGCCTAGTTAAATAATAATAATAATGAGTGCATTACCTGAATCCATCTCTATAGGCGTTAACAAAATATTCATACAAATATGATTAGATCTCTCATAGACTATATGCCTTGTAGAAAGTGTCAATACATTCAGTTGGCCAACTGACTATCCTCCATTTCCAATCAAGTTAGGTTTGTCAAATTGAATGTAGTATTGGAAAAAATCCATAAATCCATCCATAGAGTATAGCCTATCATCATCATAAAAAAATAAAAAAATAAAAATTTATAACATGCACAATTAGATGCATCAATCTCTATAGAGGAAGCTTGACTAAATTCAAGCCCCAGTAAAATTTGCTCACCGCATCCTCTGATTGTCTCGTCTGGCTGCCACCAAAAGCCCCCCCCCCCACCTTGGAGACAGTGGATCACATCATTGTGGAGCTACTGAACTGCACGAAGCGTGTACGCGTGCCACTGGCGATGTACTCTGCTGGATATGCTAGCTGTTCTCGACGGCGCATCCTCACTTCAAACGCGTTCCGTCTTCAAACGTGTCCCGTGTTCAAACGCATTCCTTCTTCAAGCGCATTCCGTCTTGGTGTTATCGGTTTGCCTACTACTACTGGCAGTACCGGTAAAATGTACGTTATGAATCGCAAATCACCATACAGCTTCAATACACACTTCAATTTCATCAATTGCACTGCGTCTTTGCTGATGAATGCCCTGATCTCTGGCCAGTCAATTGGTTCAATGTTTGTTTCGTCTATTAATCGCTTCAAATTGATCTGAAAATGAAGCAATACCCATGAATTTAACCGGATGTTTGTTTATAATGAGGGACGTCCCACGTTTAACCTGGACACATAAATAGTAGGAATTTGCGCTGGCTTCAGCCATGAATCTGCATGAGAGATAAATGACACATCTGCACGTCGCCTGCAGGTGGAGCGTGCGTGTTTCACTGTCCAATCAGAGGCTCGAACGTGATCTGAGCGCGTGATCTGAGGCTCTTTGGTCTCTAAAGCCTCAAGGGAGAACGGACAGTGCATCATAAACAAAGCGCCGCTTATATTTCCCCACAAAATAACACATCTGATAAAAAAATAAAAAATAATAATTTGTGGGGTGTGGAGAAAAGTAAGCTGGGGCATCCGTTAAACAGTAATTCAAGCTTTGTCCAGCTGGGGTGGCAGGTAGCCTAGTGATTAGAGCGTTGAACCAGTAACTGAAAAGTTGCTATATCAAATCCCCGAGCTGACAAGGTACAAATATTTTGTTCTGCCCCTCAACAAGGCAGTTAACCCACTGTTCCCCGGTAGGCCGTCATTGTAAATCAAATTTTGTTCTTAACTGACTTGTTTAGGTAAATAAAAAATGTTTTTTTTTTTTTTAAATATTATGCCAATTTCCCTATTGTAGACAGAACATTAGACTAACACGGAACCCAAACCCGGCTGTGCGCGTGCGCCATCTTGCGCTATCGTGCATACATTTATCGACTTCTATTTTAGCCCTCGGCAACGCAGACGCTCGTTGGCACGCCAAGCGAGCGGTGTGGTCAGCCTATAACGTTTTCACCACACATGAATTACAGGAAAATCTCACTTCCTTTGTTACCTCCGATTGGTGACGGTAGTATTAAAGTCCATAGTCATCCCGTTCTCACTAAATCGATTGTTTAAAACATATCAATGTATTTGGTTTAGCACCAGAGCTTTTGTCGTGTGCGCCAGCCCGTAGTGGAACTTCAAGGCTTTGCATGGTCAATCCGGACCACCATTGAAGTTGGCCAAACAGCATTTACTACCGATGCAGCCTCCGCCGACGTCATATTTCTTGCGGTTAGCAAAGCAGAGATATTGTGAAGGAAGTTATATGAGTTTGTGTTTATACAAGACATCCCGCCCCCAACCTACTGTCAATCAATCATGTCAATGCGGAGCTGTACAGAGCCCTTCACGTTGTTACGATATTTGTGAGGCGCACATCGATGCGGTATGGAGCTTGATTTGGCCTGTGCATGCATCAAGAGGCTCCGCAATTGCGTCACACCTTCCATACAAAGCTTCCGACCATATTTCGGATCGAGCATAAATTGTCTTTTAAGCCTGGCCTCGATTTTTTGGGGATTCGGCTTATTTCAGCGACACCCGTTGCTGACAGCTGTATAAAATCATGCAATCTCCATAGACAAACATTGTCAGTAGAATGGCCCAAACTGAAGAGCTCAGTGACTTTCAACCTGGCACCGTCATAGGATTCCACCTTTTTATAACAAGTCAGTTCGTCAAATTTCTGCCCTGCTAGAGCTGCCCCGGTCAACTAAGTGCTGTTATTGTGAAGTGGAAACGTCTAGGAGCAACAACGACTCAGCCGTGAAATGGTAGGCCACACAAGCTCACAGAACAGGACCACCAAGTGCTGAAGCACAAAAAAAATTGTCTGTCCTTGGTTGCAACACTCACTACTGGGTTCCAAACGGCCTCTGGAAGAAACTTCAGCACACGAACTGTTCACCAGGAGCTTCATGAAATGGGTTTCCATGGCTGAGCAGCCGCACACAAGCCTAAGATCACCATGCGCAATGCCAAGCGTCAGCTGGAGTGGATTAAAGCTTGAGT
>NW_019942770.1:318449-321198 GCF_002910315.2 Salvelinus sp. IW2-2015 | reverse complement strand
TAGTGCCAACTGTAAAGTTTGTGGGAGGAGGAATAATGTGCTGGGGCTGTTTTTCATGGTTCGGGCCCACCTTATTCCAGTGAAGGGGAATCTTAACACTACAGCATACATCTATGTAGACGATTCTGTGCTTCCAATTTTTGGAAGGCCCTTTCCTGTTTTCCAGCAGGGACAATGCTCCCGTGCACAAAGCAAGGCCAATACAGAAATGGTTTTCGATCGGTGTGAAGAACTTGGACTGCCTTCACCAGAGGGGAACCTCAACCCCATTCGAACACCTTTGGATGAATTGGACTACGAGCCAGCCTAATCATCCAACATCAGTCCCCTCACTAATGCTGTTGTGCTGAATGGAAGCAAGTCCTCGCAGCAATTTCCAACATCTAGTGGAAAGCCTTCCAGGAAGAGTAGAGGCTGTTATAGCAGCAAAGGGGACCAACTACATTTTTAATCCATGATTTTTTAAATTAGATTTTCTATGAGCATGTATCCACATACTTTTGTAGTTTATAGTAGTTTCACACTTATGCCAACTTTATGAATGCTTCTTTTCTCACGCTCCCTTCCTCTTTCTCTGTTTCTCTCTCTCTCTCTGTTCTCTCTCTCTCTGTTTCTCTCTCTGTTTCTCTCTCTCTCTGTTTTCTCTCTCTCTTGTTTCTCTCTCTCTCCTGTTCTCCTCTCTCTCTCTCTCTGTTTCTCTCTCTCTCCTCTCTCTGTTTCTCTCCTTCTCTCTCTCTCTCTCTCTCTCTCTCTCTCTCTCTCTCTCTCTCTCTCTCTCTCTCTCTCTCTCTCTCTCTCTCTCTCTCTCTCTCTCTCTCTCTCTCTCTCTCTGTTGCTCTCTCTCTTTCCACTCTCTGCACTTCAGAGGTCACAGCTCTCTGTCACCAGTGTTTCCCCTAGTTCAACAGGGCTACAGGCAGGTTGCCCTCCAACCTGCTGTCATTCAGTTAGTCACCAAGTGTGGGAGAGCGGATCTTTTGCACGCCACTGTCTTGTCCTCCCATCTTTTCAGCACACGCTCTAGCACAGGCCTGGGGCAAAGGCCCGGCCCGGGGGGCCGTATACGGCCCCGCTACCTGATTCAATACGGCCATGCGGAATCATGCTCACACCTCAAAGAATTTGCGATTAGTAAAGTTTTGAAAATCGTATTTGTTATTCAAATTAAAAGCCAAGTGAACACTCGCCTTTGTGTAATGATTTAAATCCCACCGCTCGTGGGACCTTTTTTTTTTGAAGGCACGTATAAATAACAACTACACGAGGACAGACGGTGACTGACAGGTTGACACACACAGTTACAAATAGTAGCTAGCTAGAAATAGTGAAGGAAAAAAAAGTTTTTCAAAGATTTAAAAGAAAAGGAAAGTAGACAATGAATGTAGGGTGTTCCAGCAAGAGTGGACATCGACATATTTATTTATTGACGTATCGGGGAAAGCTGTGTGCTTAGTGTGCAAAGAGAGCATCGCTGTCTTGAAAGACTACAACTTGTCCCGACACTTCCAGACGAAGCATGCAGAGAAATATAGGAATATGTCTTCTGAGCAGAGGACAAGTGCAACGAAATAGTTGCTTTCTCAGTTGCAAAAGCAGCAAGGACATTTCACAAAACTACATTCAGCAATCGACGGAATTGCGAAAGCTAGTTATATACCGTCCCCGCAAAATTGCTAAACATCTGCAGCAATACTTTGCCCCGACAAGAAAGAGCTGTTTGAAAATGTTTCCCTGTCAAGACGAACAGTGACACGGCGTGTCGAGGACATCGCAGAGAATATGGAACAACAGTTGAAAGACAAAGTCAAGGATTTCACCTATTTCTCGTTCACCCTGGATGAGAGCAGTGAGTCACGTGACACGGTGATGATGATGTTCTTACGAGGGCATAACCCCAGACTTTGAAATTACAGAGGAGTTTGCTTCTGTGCAGTCAATGAAGAGCACAACCACAGGGAAAGATTTATTGGAGGAGGTTCATATACGTGTGTGGCAAAGCGATTTTTTGAAAAGTTATTCAGTGTGACCACTGATGGCTGCCCAGACTTGACAGGAAAAAAACGTTGTCCTTTTGAAAAGGATACAAGATCAAGTAGCTGAGCTGAACCCAGATCAGAAAATTATTTTCCTGCATTGTATTATTCATCAAGAGGTGCTCTGTAAATGTGTTTCTGAAAATGAGCCATGTTGTGGATACAGTCACTAAAGTGGTAAACTTCATAAGAGCAAAATCTTTATTAAACCACAGGCAGTTTCACTGTTGGAAGAGACAGAGTCGGGTCATGCAGATCTCCCTGACCACACAAACGTGAGAAGGCTGAGTTTAGGGAAGGTGCAGATCTCCCCTACCACACAAACGTGAGAAGGCTGAGTTTGGGGAAGGTGAGTAAAGGGTGTGGGACCGGAAGTTAGAGATTGCTGAGTTTTTGAAAATGAAAGTAAAATATGTGTATTTCCCTCAACTGCAAGATAAAGAATGGTTGGCTGATTTTGCCTTCACCGTGGACATCATGGCCCTCATGAATGAACTGAATTCCAAACTCCAAGGGAAAGGCCTTTTTGCACATCAGATGTACAGCCTTGTTAAAGCCTTCAAGGGAATATTACTCCTCCTGACCCGTCAAGTAGAAGCCAACAATCTCATCCACCTCCCAACACTACTAGTCTGTTCCCTATCAGATGACCAGCAGGAGAAGTATACATCCACCTCCCAACACTACTAGTCTGTTCCCTATCAGATGACCAGCGG
>NW_019942770.1:308846-318028 GCF_002910315.2 Salvelinus sp. IW2-2015 | reverse complement strand
AGAAGCAGAGAAGCAGAGAGAGAAGCAGAGAAGCAGAGAGAGAGAGGTTATATGTGAGCAGCATGTTAAAGAGAAAGAATGACAGGTCATGGCAGGACATTATCCTCCACTTCCTTCCTTTCTCTTTCTCTCTCACTCTCCCCTGACTACCTCATTATCCTTCTCCTCCTCTCACTCCAAATTGTCTCCTGCTCTCTTTGCTCTCCATTCCATTCCTCAACACCCCCTCTCAACACCCCCTCACCCCCTCTCATTCACGGTCACCTCCATTCCATTCCAAGACAAGGTAAAGGATTTCACCTATTTCTCCTTGGCCCTGGATGAGAGGAGTGATGCACGTGACACGGCGCAGTTGTTGACATTCTTACGAGGTCATAACCCCAGACTTTGAAACGACAGAGGAGCTTGATTCAGTGCAGTCAATGAAGAGCACAACCACAGGGAAAGGATTTAWTGGAGGAGGTTAATAATAAGTGTGTGGCAAAGCTGGGACTGAGTTTTGAAAAGTTATCCAGTGTGACCACTGACGGGGTGCCCAAACTTGACAGGAAATAAACGTTGGCCTTTTGAGAAATAGGAGAAATAGCTGAGCTGAACCCAGATCAGAAAATTATTTTCCTGAAATTGTATTATTCATCAGGAGGTGCTCTGTAAAATGTCTTCTGAAAATGAGCCGTGTTGTGGATACAGTCACTACAGTGGTAAACTTCATAAGAGCAAAATCTTTAAAGCACAGGCAGTTTGTCTCACTGCTGGAAGAGACAGAGTCGGGTCGTGCATATCTCCCCTACCACACAAACGTGAGATGGCTGAGTTTGGGGAAGGTGCTTAAAAGGGTGTGGGACCTGAAGTCAGAGATTGCTGAGTTTTTTGCAAATTAATTGAAAATATGTGGATTTCCCTCAACTGCAAGTTAAAGAATGATTGGCTGATTTTGTCTTCACCGTGGACATCATGGACCTAATGAATTAACTGAATTCCAACCTACAAGGGAAGGGTCTTTTTGCACATCAGATGTACAGCCTTGTCAAAGCCTTCAAGGGAAAATTACATCATCCTGACCCGCCAAGGAGTAGAAGCCAACAATCTCACCCACCTCCCAACACTACTAGTCTGTTCCCTGTCAGATGACCAGTGGAGAAGTATACATCCACCTTCCAACACTACTAGTCTGTTCCCTATCAGATGACCAGCGAGAAGTATACACCCACCTTCCAACACTACTAGTCTGTTCCCTGTCAGATGACCAGTGGGAGAAGTATACACCCACCTTCCAAACACTACTAGTCTGTTCCTGTCAGATGACCAGTGGGAGAAGTATACACCACCTTCCAACACTACTAGTCTGTTCCCTGTCAGATGACCAGTGGGAGAAGTATACACCCACCTTCCAACACTACTAGTCTGTTCCCTATCAGATGACCAGCGGGAGAAGTATATCACCCACCTCCAACACTACTAGTCTGTTGCCTGTCAGATGACCAGTGGGAGAGTATACACCACCTTCCAACACTACTAGTCTGTTCCCTGTCAGATGACCAGTGGGAGAAGTATACATCCACCTCCCAACACTACAGTCTGTTCCCTATCAGATGACCAGTGGGAGAAGTATACACCCACCTCCCAACACTACTAGTCTGTTCCTATCAGATGACCAGTGGGAGAAGTATACACCCACCTTCCAACACTACTAGTCGGTTCCCTGTCAGATGACCAGTGGGAGAAGTATACATCCACCTCCAACACTACTAGTCTGTTCCCTATCAGATGACCAGATGGAGAAGTATACACCCACTCCCAACACTACTAGTTCTGTTCCCTAACAGATGACCAGCGGGAGAAGTATACATCCACCTCCCAAAACTACTAATCTGTTCCCTATCAGATGACCAGCGGGGAGAAGTATACATCCACCTCCCAACACTACTAGTCTGTTCCCTATCAGATGACCAGTGGGAGAAGTATACACCCACCTCCAACACTACTAGTCTGTCTTATCAGATGACCAGCGGGAGAAGTATACACCCACCTTCCACACTACTAGTCTGTTCCCTGTCAGATGACCAGCGGGAGAAGTATACACCCCTTCCAACACTACTAGTCTGTTCCCTATCAGATGACCAGCGGGAGAAGTATACATCCACTCCAAAACTACTATCTGTTCCCTATCAGATGACCAGCGGGGAGAAGTATCATCCACCTCCCAACACTACTAGTCTGTTCCCTATCAGATGACCAGTGGGAGAAGTATACACCACTCCCAACACTACTAGTCTGTTCCTTATCAGATGACCAGCGGGAGAAGTATACACCCACCTTCCAACACTACTAGTCTGTTCCCTGTCAGATGACCAGCGGAGAAGTATAACACCCACCTTCCAACACTACTAGTCTGTCCCTGTCAGATGACCAGCGGAAGAAGTATACACCCACCTTCAACACTACTAGTCTGTTCCCTGTCAGATGACCAGCGGGAGAAGTATACATCCACTCCCAACACTACTAGTCTGTTCCCTAACAGATGACCAGCGGGAGAAGTATACACCCACCTTCCAACACTACTAGTCTGTTCCCTGTTCAGATGACCAGCGGAAGAAGTATACACCCACCTCCCAACACTACTAGTCTGTTCCCTATCAGATGACCAACGGGAGAAGTATACATCCCTCTCCAACACTACTAGTCTGTTCCTGTCAGATGACCAGCGGGAGAAGTATACATCCCTCTCCCAAACTACTAGTCTGTTCCCTATCAGATGACCAGTATACATCCACCTCCCAACACCACTAGTCTGTTCCCTATCAGATGACCAGCGGGAGAAGTATACACCCACCTCCCAACACTACTAGCCTGTTCCCTATCAGATGACCAGCAGTAGAAGTACACATCGCTGCTGCTTTGAACGGTGAGTTTTCTCATCGTTTTGAGGATTTCAAAGTGCTTGAAAAATGACACGCTGTTGGTTTCCTCTCCTTTCACCTTCAATGTGGATAACGCTCCACTGACTGCAACTTGAGCTTATCGATCTCCAGTCTGATGCTGTGGATTGGAGAACTATTCAAAACAATGTCACTGACGATGTTCTATGCATCTCTCGATGAACAAAACTTTCCAAAAATGTAGCTCAGAAGATGTTTGTACTGTTTGGATCAACCTATGTATTGTGAACATACATTTTCAGTGATGAAATATAACAAGTCAAGGCACAGATAATCTCTTACTGACTCTCACCTCTCAGCAATCCTGCTCATAGCGACCTCAGAAACTATACTGACATCACTGCCCATCAGAGACTTCACTCCTCACATTGATTGAGTAGATTAGATGTAATGTTGAGCTCTCTCTTTTCTTGTGTTTTTATGCATACCCATTAACAAGAGTTCTGTCCGTGGTTCTGAATGCACAGTGTACTTTCCCTCTGTGTAGTTCATCGCATGTTTAATAATGAAAATACCTACCAAAAGGAGAACATGGATGTGGTTTATTTCTGTGCATGTTATTAAAAAAAGTAAAATAAGTAGCATATCTGGATGTGATTTACAGTAGATTTATCTGTGAACACAGTCATACACTTGATGTATAATCCTGTAATATGATTCTGGCCCGTGATGGCAAAATTATGTGCGCCCTCTCATTTCCTCCCTCCTCCTCACCTCCTCTCATTTCTCTCCCTCTCTACACCACCTCTCATTTCCTCCCTCCTCCATTCCACTCCTCTACACCTCCTCTCATTTCCTCCCTCCTCTACCACCTCTTCATTCCTCCCTCCTCCATTCCACTCCTCTACACCACTCCTCATTTCCCCTCCTCCATTCCAGTCCTCTACACCACCTCTCATTTCCTCCCTCCTCCATTCCACTCCTCTATACCTCCTCTCATTTCCTCCCTCCTCCATTCCACTCCATTCTTTCCCTCCATTCCATTCCATTTCCTCCCTCCATTCCAACACCTCCAACTTTCTCTCTCCCTCCATCAACTACATCTCAATCTCCCCCTCTTTCTCCATGCCCTCTATCTTTCTTCTCTCTCCTCCCCCTATCCACTGTCTCTCCCCGTCTGTCTCCCTCCCTCTCCCTGCCACCATCTGTCTCTCCTTCCCTCTACCTCTTCCACCATCTGTCTCGCTCCTCATCTCTGTCTCTCTCTCCCGTCTGTCCGAGTCTCTCTCTCTTGTCTCTGCGTCTGTCTGTCTTTCTCCCTGTCTCTGTCTGTCCTTGTCTCTTGCTCCCAGTCTCTGTGTCTGCCTACCTGTCTCTCTCCCTGTGCCTGTCTGCCTGTCTCTGTCCTGTCCGTCCGTCTCCCTGTCCATCTGTCTCCCCCTCCCACCGTCTCTCTCTCTCCCCACCCCTCCTTCCACCGTCTGTCTCGCTCTCGCTCTCCTTCCCCTCTCTCAATTCTTCTTCACCGACACACGAGGGCTGCATCGATACTATTATTAGTCACTACAGCTGAACATACACTAATGTGTGTGTGTGTGTGTGTGTGTGTGTGTGTGTGTGTGTGTGTGTGTGTGTGTGTGTGTGTGTGTGTGTGTGTGTGTGTGTGTGTGTGTGTGTGTGTGTGTGTGTGTGTGTGTGTGTGTTTGCCACACTCTTGGCATTCTCTCAACCAGCTTCATGAGATAGACACCTGGAATGCATTCAATTAACAGGTGTGCCTTGTTAAAAGTTAATTTGTGGAATTTCTTTCATTCTTAATGCGTTTGAGCCAATCAGTTATGTTGTGACAAGGTAGGGGTGGTATACAGAAGATAGCCCTATTTGGTAAAAGACCAAGTCTGTATTATGGCAAAAATAACCAAAGAGAAACGACAGTCCATCCTTATTATTCACAATGTGAAAATAGTAAAAATAAAGAAATCCCTTGAATGAATAGGTGTTCTAAAACTTTTGACTGGTATATATATATATATATTGATATATTTGGTCTCATAGGATGATATAAACTCATCAAAAAAATAAACGTCCCTTTTTCAGGACCCCGTCTGTCACGGTTCGTCGGTGGAAGGAGAGGAGGACCAATGTGCAGCTTGGTACGTATCCATATTTATTAGAATACTTTTCAAGAATGAACAAAAACAATAAACTGACGAAAACCAACGAAGCTACAGTCCCGAACTAGTGAACACAGACAAAACAGGAACACACGAACAGGAACAATCACCCAAAAACACACTACAAAACAGGATACCTAAAATGGTCCCAATCAGAGACAATGACTAACACCTGCCTCTGATTGAGAACCATATCAGGCCAAACAAGAAACCCCACATAGAAACAGAAAACATAGACTGCCCACCCCAACTCACGCCCTGACCATACTAAAACAAAGAAAAACCAAAAGAACTATGGTCAGAACGTGACACCGTCTTTCAAAGATAATTCATAAAATCCAAATACTTCACAAGTCTTCATTGTAAAGGGTTTAAACACTGTTTCTCATGCTTGAAGCTGTTTAGAAGCCACTTGGACCTAGACTTAGTATCGCTTTCCGTGCGGTAGCAGAGAGAACAGTCTATGACTAGGGTGGCTGGAGTCTTTGACAATTTTTAGGGCCTTCCTCTGACACCGCCTGGTATAGAGGTCCTGGATGGAAGGAAGCTTGGCCCCCAGTGATGTACTGGGCCATACCCACTACCTGCTGGTCGGAGGCCGAGCAGTTTCCATACCAGACAGTAATGCAACCAGTCAGGATGCTCTCAATGGTGCAGCTGTAGAACCTTTTGAGGATCTGGGGACCCATGCCAAATCTTTTCAGTCTCCTGAAGGGGAATAGGTTTTTTCGTGCCCTCTTCATGACTGCCTTGGTGTGCTTGGACCATGTTAGTTTGGTGTGCTTGACCATTCTAGTTTGTTATTGATGTGGACACCAAGGAACTTGAAGCACTCAACCTGCTCCACTACAGCCCCGTCGATGAGAATGGTGTTTAATCAGCTTCTTGATATGCCACAACTGTCAGGTGGATGGATTATCTTGGCAATGGAGAAATGCTCACTAACAGGATGTATACAAATGTATGCACAACATTTGAGAGAAATACGTTTTTTGTGTGTATGTGTGTCTCAAAGCAAGAAAAGCTATTTAAGAATTGACAACATTTTTTTTTTTTTTTAAATACACAACATTTTACTGTATATGATGGGAATGATAGTTTCATACTCGGCAAAAGTTCAATCTGAGTTTAGTGATTATTTTAGATTATTTTATTGGAAGATTTCCGGGATCTTTCACTTCAGTTAATGAACTTTACATGTTGCATTTATATTTCTGTTCTGTGTACATATAAAGTGGTAAAACAATATGTAAAAAGTGACCAGTGAGTGTCACTGGCGACCAGTGTTTCAGTGTGTGAGTGTTGACTTACTGTGTGCAAAGACAACACACACACATCAACAACAGGAAGTGAATAATAAAGGATAGAGCCAGGGCTTTTGCCTGAAGTCCACCGCAGTGTTACAACCAAACCTGTCCTCTGGTAATTTCTGTACTACAGGAAGTAAAACAATAAAGCATATGAGAGCTAGGGTCTAGTTCCTGAAGTCAACCACCAGTGTACAACCAAACCTGTCCTCTGGTATATTCTGTGACTACAGGAAGTAGAATCATAAAGGATATCAGAGCCAGGGCTTGTTCCTGAAGTCAACCACAGTGTTACAACCAAACCTGTCCTCTGGTATATTCTGTTACTACAGGAAGTAAAACAATAAAGGATATGAGAGCTAGGGCTTTGTTCCTGAAGTCCACCGCAGTGTTACAACCAAACTGTCCTCTGGTATATTCTGTGACTACAGAAGTAAAACAATAAAGGATATGAGAGCTAGAGTCTTGTTCCTGAAGTCCACCGCAGTGTTACAACCAAACCTGTCCTCTGGTATATTCTGTTACTACAGGAAGTAAATAATGAAGGATATGAGAGCTAGGGTCTTGTTCCTGAAGTCCACCGCAGTGTTACACAAAACCTGTCCTCTGGTATATTCTGTGACAACAGGAAGTAAAACAATAAAGGATATGAGAGCTAGGGTTTTGTTCCTGATCTTGTCTTGTTCTTGTTCGTGTAGCTGCTGACCAGGGGATCCATGAAGCTGATCGTGTCATGACTGCACAGGGCACGCTCCTCAGCCATCACCTTATTGGTTATGATGTCCAACCCACGATACACTTGAGGAAGACAGAGAGAACCAATCAGATGTCAAAAATAACAAGGCTGAGAAAGTTGTCCATCAAGTGTGTTGTGCTTCAGATTTCAATCCAACCCTAATTAAAAKAGAACATTCTGATAAATCTCGCTCATTTTTCAGAATAAAAGCTTGAAACTATGTCTAAAGCCTGTTCACAACTTGTGGAAGCCATTGGAAAAGGAATCTGGTTGATATCCCTTTAAATGGAGGATAGGCTTACAATGGAACAGGGATTTTTCAAAATAAGAGCCACTTCCGAGTTGGATTTCCTCAGGTTTTCGCCTGCAATATCATTTCTGTTATACTCACAGACAATATTTGTGTTTTCTATCCTAATCTGACAATTATATGCATATTCTAGCATCTGGGCCTGAGAAATAGGCCGTTTACATTGGGAACATTATTTTTCCAAACATACAAATTCTGCCTCCTAGCGTCAAGAAGTTATATAAAGCAGCCCCTGTAATAATCTGCCAGAGTAGCCCCAATTCGCCCGAGCCCCAAGTAATACATTTGGGCCAGATAACTCTCACCGGAATCGGCCCGAGGACCAAGTGATACATTTGGGCCAGATAACTCACACCTGAATCTGCCCGAGCTCAATCCCCACATCCATAGTAATACTGCCGAAGGCGGCCCAGACTCTGGCCACATGACTCTAGCCGAGTGTAACTCTTAGCCGTGTGGCCCAACTCTCAGCCGGAATCGGCCCAGATCCACTGTGCTGGCTGGGAAAGCTTTCACCTGTATTTACCTGGTCAGTTTATGTCTTGGAAAGAGCAGGTGTTCATAATGTTTGTACACTCATTGTATCGTTAAATCCACTTAAGAGGAACAACGGATAAATATTGAATATCCTCATCCCTAGAATCTTTTTATGTGTTTATTTTCAAAATATAAAGCTAAGACTATTAACAACTTCATAGTTAAGAACACTATAACAATATAGAACACTATAACAATATAGAACACTATAACAATATAGAACACTATAACAATATAGAACACTATAACATGTATTAAAGATATTTGTTATAGTTACGTTAATATATTGTTATGAGGTGTTTATAGGATTATTGTTCATAAGGTATGGTTAAAGTAATTGTTAATTAGTGTTCGTTACATTTGTTTTATTTGTTATATGTGTATCCAAAATTATATGGGGTTTATAGGGTCTGGCTTAGAAGTTAGAGAAATTTGGGTGTTATACCAAACTGTGTTCTTTCTAAATCCATATAGTTATTTGTTTATACTAGTCGGTTTGATGTATTTGTTATAGTTGTAGAGTGTTCTATATCTGTTATAGTGTTTCTAATGTTCAGTGTGTCTATACTGTATGTGTTGTAGTGTTCATATTGTTATAGTGTTTCTATACTGTGTATAACAGTGTTTCCTATTTATTGTTANTCTAACAAGTACTATCTAACAAGTAATATCTAACAAGTACTATCTAACAAGTAATATCTAACAAGTAATATCTAACAAGTACTATCTAACAAGTACTATCTAACAAGTACTATCTAACAAGTACTATCTAACAAGTAATATCTAACAATTCCACAACTAACACCTAATATACATAAATCTAAGTAAAGGAATATAATTAAGAATATATAAATATATGGACGAGCAATGTCAGAGCGGCATAGACTACGATAGTATAGAATCCAGTATATACATATGAGATGAGTAATGCAAGATATGTAAACATTATTAAAGTGACATGATTAAATGTGACTAGTGTTCCATTTATTAAAGTGGCCARTGATTTCAAGTCTRTGTATRTARGCAGCAGCCTCTAATGTGCTAGTGATGGCTGTTTAACAGTCTGATGGCCTTGAGATAGAAGCTGTTTTTCAGTCTCCCAGTCCCAGCTTTGATGCACCTGTTCTGACCTGGCCTTCTGGATGATAGCGGGGTGAACAGGCCTGGGTGGTTGTTGTCCTTGATGATCTTTTTTGCCTTCCTGTGACATCGGGTGGTGTAGGTGTCCTGGAGGGCAGG